>NW_027418273.1:0-34595 GCF_009905375.1 Apium graveolens | reverse complement strand
ACCCTATAAGAGTCACTTTCCACCATATATACAACAATTAACATTTAACATCAATACATCCAATTTGACATCCTTTACCCCCATTATGCTACTTCATACAAGTTAATTTTGTTCCATATTTTGGCTCTAATAAACCATGTAAGTCACTTTTCACATATTAGTCACTTTGCATCCTATAAGAGTCATTTGCCACAATATATTGATACAATTAACATGTTAACATCATGTACATGCAAACACCTTTAACCACCTCTTGGTACGTCCCTTTCCTATAAGTCATTTTGGGCCACATTTTGGTTCTAATCATCATGTAAGATGACTTCTCACCATATTAGAGTCACTTTGCACCTTATAAGAGTTACTTGCGATCATATATTGGTACAATTAACATGTTAACATCATGTACATGCAATTAGAAATCCTTTTACCACCTCTCTTAGTGCCACATTCATGCAAGTCAATTTTGGTCCACATTTTGGTTCTAATTAACCATGTAAGTCACTTTTCACCATATTATTGTCATTTTGCACCCTATATGACTCACTTTCCACAATCTATTAGTATAATTAACATGTTAACATCATATACAACCAATTTGACATCTTTTTACCACCTCTTAGTTCAATTTCATACAGGTAAATTTTGTTCCACATTTTGGTTCTAATCAACCATGTAAGTCATTTTTCACCATATTAGAGTCACTTTTCACCGTATAAGTCACTTTCCACCATATATACAACAATTAACATGTTAACATCGTATACATCCAATTGGACATCCTTTTACCACCTATTAATGCTACTTTCATACAAGTTAATTTTGTTCCACATTTTGGCTCTAATCAACCATGTAAGTCACTTTTCAACATATTAGAGTCACTTTGCGTCCTATAAGAGTCACTTGCCATAATATATTGATACAATTAACATGTTAACATCATGTACATGCAATTAGACATCCTTTAACCACCTCTTGGTACTCCTTTCCTACAAGTCAATTTTGGGCCACATTTTGGTTCTAATCAATCATGTAAGTGACTTCTCACCATATTAGAGTCACTTTGCACCTTATAAGAGTCACTTGCCATCATATATTGGTACAATTAACATGTTAACATCACGTACATGCAATTAGAAATCCTCTTACCACCTCTTAGTGCCACATTCATGCAAGTCAATTTTGGTCCACATTTTGGTTCTAATTAACCATGTAAGTCACTTTTCACCATAATAGAGTCATTTTGCACCCTATATGAGTCACTTTCCACAATCTATTTGTATAATTAACATGTTAACATCATATACATCCAATTTGACATCCTTTTACCACCTCTTAGTTCCACTTTCATACATGTCAATTTTGGTCCCACATTTTGGTTCTAATCAACCATGTAAGTCACTTTTCACCATATTAGAGTCACTTTGCACCCTATAAGAGTCACTTTCCACCATAAATACAACAATTAATATGTTAACATCATATACATCCAATTTGATATCCTTTTACCACCTATTAATGCCACTTTCATACAAGTTAATTTTGTTCCACATTTTGGATCTAATCAACCATGTAAGTCATTTTTCACCATATTAGAGTCACTTTTCACCGTATAAGAGTCACTTTCCACCATATATACAACAATTAACATGTTAACATCATATACATCCAATTTGACATCCTTTTACCACCTATTAATGCTACTTTCATACAAGTTAATTTTGTTCCACATTTTGGCTCTAACCAACCATGTAAGTCACTTTTCAACATATTAGAGTCACTTTGCGTCCTATAAGAGTCACTTGCCACAATATATTGATACAATTAACATGTTAACATCATGTACATGCAATTAGACATCTTTTAACCACCTCTTGGTACTCCTTTCCTACAAGTCAATTTTGGGCCACATTTTGGTTCTAATCAATCATGTAAGTGACTTCTCACCATATTAGAGTCACTTTGCACCTTATAAGAGTCACTTGTCATCATATATTGGTACAATTAACATGTTAACATCACGTACTTGCAATTAAAAATCCTTTTACCACCTCTTAGTGCCACATTCATGCAAGTCAATTTTGGTCCACATTTTGGTTCTAATTAACCATGTAAGTCACTTTTCACCATATTAGAGTCATTTTGCACCCAATATGAGTCACTTTCCACAATCTATTTGTATAATTAACATGTTAACATCATATACATCCAATTTGACATCCTTTTACCACCTCTTAGTTCCACTTTCATACATGTCAATTTTGGTCCACATTTTGGTTCTAATGAACCATGTAAGTCACTTTCACCATATTAGAGTCACTTTGCACCCTATAAGAGTCACTTTCCACCATAAATACAACAATTAACATGTTAACATCATATACATCCAATTTGATATCCTTTTACCACCTATTAATGCCACTTTCATACAAGTTAATTTGTTCCACATTTTGGCTCTAATCAACCATGTAAGTCACTTTTCACCATATTAGAGTCACTTTTCACCCTATAAGAGTCACGTTCCACCATATATACAACAATTAACATGTTAACATCATATACATCCAATTTGACATCATTTTACCACCTATTAATGCTACTTTCATACAAGTTAATTTTGTTCCACATTTGGCTCTAATCAACCATGTAAGTCAATTTCACATATTAGAGTCACTTTGCGTCCTATAAGAGTCACTTGACACAATATATTGATACAATTAACATGTTAACATCATGTACATGCAATTAGACATCCTTTAACCACCTCTTGGTACTCCTTTCCTACAAGTCAATTTTGGGCCACATTTTGGTTCTAATCAATCATGTAAGTGACTTCTCACCATATTAGAGTCTCTTTGCACCTTATAAGAGTCACTTGCCATCATATATTGGTACAATTAACATGTTAACATCATGTACATGCAATTAGAAATCCTTTTACCACCCTATTAATGCTACTTTCATACAAGTTAATTTTGTTCCACATTTTGGCTCTACTCAACCATGTAAGTCACTTTTCAACATATTAGAGTCACTTTGCACCCTATATGATTCACTTTCCACAATCTATTAGTATAATTAACATGTTAACATCATATACAACCAATTTGACATCTTTTTACTACCTCTTAGTTCAATTTCATACAGGTAAATTTTGGTCCACATTTTGGTTCTAATCAACCATGTAAGTCATTTTTCACCATATTAGAGTCACTTTTCACCCTATAAGAGTCACTTTCCACCATATATACAACAATTAACATGTTAACATCGTATACATCCAATTTGACATCCTTTTACCACCTATTAATGCTACTTTCATACAAGTTAATTTTGTTCCACATTTTGGCTCAATCAACCATGTAAGTCACTTTTCAACATATTAGAGTCACTTTGCGGCCTATAAGAGTCAATTGCCATAATATATTGATACAATTAACATGTTAACATCATGTACATGCAATTAGACATGCTTTAAACCACCTCTTGGTACTCCTTTCCTACAAGTCAATTTTGGGCCACATTTTGGTTCTAATCAATCATGTAAGTGACTTCTCACCATATTAGAGTCACTTTGCACCTTATAAGAGTCACTTGCCATCATATATTGGTACAATTAACATGTTAACATCACGTACATGCAATTAGAAATCCTTTTACCACCTCCTAGTGCCACATTCATGCAAGTCAATTTTGGTCCACATTTTGGTTCTAATTAACCATGTAAGTCACTTTTCACCATATTAGAGTCATTTTGCACCCTATATGAGTCACTTTCCACAATCTATTTGTATAATTAACATGTTAACATCATATACATCCAATTTGACATGCTTTTACCACCTCTTAGTTCCACTTTCATACATGTCAATTTTGGTCAACATTTTGGTTCTAATCAACCATGTAAGTCACTTTTCACCATATTAGAGTCACTTTGCACCCTATAAGAGTCACTTTCCACCATAAATACGACAATTAATATGTTAACATCATATACATTCAATTTGATATCTTTTTACCACCTATTAATGCCACTTTCATACAAGTTAATTTTGTTCCACATTTTGGCTCTAATCAACCATGTAAGTCATTTTTCACCATATTAGAGTCACTTTTCACCGTATAAGAGTCACTTTCCACCATATATACAACAATTAACATGTTAACATCATATACATCCAATTTGACATCCTTTTACCACCTATTAATGCTACTTTCGTACAAGTTAATTTTGTTCCACATTTTGGCTCTAACCAACCATGTAAGTCACTTTTCAACATATTAGAGTCACTTTGCGTCCTATAAGAGTCACTTGCCACAATATATTGATACAATTAACATGTTAACATCATGTACATGCAATTAGACATCTTTTAACCACCTCTTGGTACTCCTTTCCTACAAGTCAATTTTGGGCCACATTTTGGTTCTAATCAATCATGTAAGTGACTTCTCACCATATTAGAGTCACTTTGCACCTTATAAGAGTCACTTGCCATCATATATTGGTACAATTAACATGTTAACATCACGTACTTACAATTAAAAATCCTTTTACCACCTCTTAGTGCCACATTCATGCAAGTCAATTTTGGTCCACATTTTGGTTCTAATTAACCATGTAAGTCACTTTTCACCATATTAGAGTCATTTTGCACCCTATATGAGTCACTTTCCACAATCTATTTGTATAATTAACATGTTAACATCATATACATCCAATTTGACATCCTTTTACCACCTCTTAGTTCCACTTTCATACATGTCAATTTTGGTCCACATTTTGGTTCTAATCAACCATGTAAGTCACTTTTCACCATATTAGAGTCACTTTGCACCCTATAAGAGTCACTTTCCACCATAAATACAACAATTAACATGTTAACATCATATGCATCCAATTTGATATCCTTTTACCACCTATTAATGCCACTTTCATACAAGTTAATTTTGTTCCACATTTTGGCTCTAATCAACCATGTAAGTCACTTTTCACCATATTAGAGTCACTTTTCACCCTATAAGAGTCACGTTCCACCATATATACAACAATTAACATGTTAACATCATATACATCCTATTTGACATCATTTTACCACCTATTAATGCTACTTTCATACAAGTTAATTTTGTTCCACATTTTGGCTCTAATCAACCATGTAAGTCAATTTTCAACATATTAGAGTCACTTTGCATCCTATAAGAGTCACTTGCCACAATATATTGATACAATTAACATGTTAACATCATGTACATGCAATTAGACATCCTTTAACCACCTCTTGGTACTCCTTTCCTACAAGTCAATTTTGGGCCACATTTTGGTTCTAATCAATCATGTAAGTGACTTCTCACCATATTAGAGTCTCTTTGCACCTTATAAGAGTCACTTGCCATCATATATTGGTACAATTAACATGTTAACATCATGTACATGCAACTAGAAATCCTTTTACCACCCTATTAATGCTACTTTCATACAAGTTAATTTTGTTCCACATTTTGGCTCTACTCAACCATGTAAGTCACTTTTCAACATATTAGAGTCACTTTGCACCCTATATGATTCACTTTCCACAATCTATTAGTATAATTAACATGTTAACATCATATACAACCAATTTGACATCTTTTTACTACCTCTTAGTTCAATTTCATACAGGTAAATTTTGGTCCACATTTTGGTTCTAATCAACCATGTAAGTCATTTTTCACCATATTAGAGTCACTTTTCACCCTATAAGAGTCAGTTTCCACCATATATACAACAATTAACATGTTAACATCGTATACATCCAATTTGACATCCTTTTACCACCTATTAATGCTACTTTCATACAAGTTAATTTTGTTCCACATTTTGGCTCAATCAACCATGTAAGTCACTTTTCAACATATTAGAGTCACTTTGCGGCCTATAAGAGTCAATTGCCATAATATATTGATACAATTAACATGTTAACATCATGTACATGCAATTAGACATGCTTTAACCACCTCTTGGTACTCCTTTCCTACAAGTCAATTTTGGGCCACATTTTGGTTCTAATCAATCATGTAAGTGACTTCTCACCATATTAGAGTCACTTTGCACCTTATAAGAGTCACTTGCCATCATATATTGGTACAATTAACATGTTAACATCATGTACATGCAATTAGAAATCCTTTTACCCCCTCTTAGTGCCACATTCATGCAAGTCAATTTTGGTCCACATTTTGGTTCTAATTAACCATGTAAGTCACTTTTCACCATATTAGAGTCATTTTGCACCCTATATGAGTTACTTTCCACAATCTATTTGTATAATTAACATGTTAACATCATATACATCCAATTTGACATCCTTTTACCACCTCTTAGTTCCACTTTCATACATGTCAATTTTGGTCCACATTTTGGTTCTAATCAACCATGTAACTCACTTTTCACCATATTAGAGTCACTTTGCACCCTATAAGAGTCACTTTCCACCATAAATACAACAATTAACATGCTAACATCATATACATCCAATTTGATATCCTTTTACCACCTATTAATGCCACTGTCATACAAGTTAATTTTGTTCCACATTTTGGCTCTAATCAACCATGTAAGTCACTTTTCACCATATTAGAGTCACTTTCACCCTATAAGAGTCACTTTCCACCATATATACAACAATTAACAGGTTAACATCATATACATCCAATTTGACATCCTTTTACCCCCTATTAATGCTACTTTCATACAAGTTAATTTTGTTCCACATTTTGGCTCTAATAAACCATGTAAGTCACTTTTCAACATATTAGAGTCACTTTGCATCCTATAAGAGTCATTCGCCACAATATATTGATACAATTAACATGTTAACATCATGTACATGCAAACATCCTTTAACCACCTCTCTTAGTGCCACATTCATACAAGTCAATTTTGGTCCACATTTTGGTTCTAATTAACCATGTAAGTCACTTTTCACCATATTATTGTCATTTTGCACCCTATATGAGTCACTTTCCACAATCTATTAGTATAATTAACATGTTAACATCATATACAACCAATTTGACATTTTTTTACCACCTCGTAGTTCAATTTCATACAGGTAAATTTTGTTCCACATTTTGGTTCTAATCAACCATGTAAGTCATTTTTCACCATATTAGAGTCACTTTTCACCGTATAAGTCACTTTCCACCATATATACAACAATTAACATGTTAACATCATATACATCCAATTTGACATCCTTTTACCACCTATTAATGCTACTTTCATACAAGTTAATTTTGTTCCACATTTTGGCTCTAATCAACCATGTAAGTCACTTTTCAACATATTAGAGTCACTTTGCGTCCTATAAGAGTCACTTGCCACAATATATTGATACAATTAACATGTTAACATCATGTACATGCAATTAGACATCCTTTAACCACCTCTTGGTACTCCTTTCCTACAAGTCAATTTTGGGCCACATTTTGGTTCTAATCAATCATGTAAGTGACTTCTCACCATATTAGAGTCACTTTGCACCTTATAAGAGTCACTTGCCATCATATATTGGTACAATTAACATGTTAACATCACGTACATGCAATTAGAAATCCTTTTACCACCTCTTAGTGCCACATTCATGCAAGTCAATTTTGGTCCACATTTTGGTTCTAATTAACCATGTAAGTCACTTTTCACCATATTAGAGTCATTTTGCACCCTATATGAGTCACTTTCCACAATCTATTTGTATAATTAACATGTTAACATCATATACATCAAATTTGACATCCTTTTACCACCTCTTAGTTCCACTTTCATACATGTCAATTTTGGTCCACATTTTGGTTCTAATCAACCATGTAAGTCACTTTTCACCATATTAGAGTCACTTTGCACCCTATAAGAGTCACTTTCCACCATAAATACAACAATTAATATGTTAACATCATATACATCCAATTTGATATCCTTTTACCACCTATTAATGCCACTTTCATACAAGTTAATTTTGTTCCATATTTTGGCTCTAATCAACCATGTAAGTCACTTTTCACCATATTAGAGTCACTTTTCACCCTATAAGAGTCACGTTCCACCATATATACAACAATTAACATGTTAACATCATATACATCCAATTTGACATCATTTTACCACCTATTAATGCTACTTTCATACAAGTTAATTTTGTTCCACATTTTGGCTCTAATCAATCATGTAAGTCAATTTTCAACATATTAGAGTCACTTTGCGTCCTATAAGAGTCACTTGCCACAATATATTGATACAATTAACATGTTAACATCATGTACATGCAATTAGACATCCTTTAACCACCTCTTGGTACTCCTTTCCTACAAGTCAATTTTGGGCCACATTTTGGTTCTAATCAATCATGTAAGTGACTTCTCACCATATTAGAGTCTCTTTGCACCTTATAAGAGTCACTTGCCATCATATATTGGTACAATTAACATGTTAACATCATGTACATTCAATTAGAAATCCTTTTACCACCCTATTAATGCTACTTTCATACAAGTTAATTTTGTTCCACATTTTGGCTCTAATCAACCATGTAAGTCATTTTTCACCATATTAGAGTCACTTTTCACCCTATAAGAGTCACTTTCCACCATATATACAACAATTAACATGTTAACATCGTATACATCCAATTTGACATCCTTTTACCACCTATTAATGCTACTTTCATACAAGTTAATTTTTTTTTTTGCTAATTAAAAAATTAATAAAAGAGAAAAGAGAATACAATTCTAGGGGCATACCCCGCGAAATAGGAAAACATCCCAACACAAGACTTCAAGACTTCAAAGTCCTGATCTAACACATATTCCGATACTTAAGAATTCCAGAAAAGAGTTAAAACAATAAAATCTGCAAAGTGCTGTCCTTTTTAATTTCCTGCTGAAAGGAAATGTTGGAGTACAATTTTTCTCTAATTCGAGCCTTAATGTCATTAATCAGTTGATTTGCCATCCGAGGAGGCCCACTTGCATGATTCCTCTTGTTTCTTTCTGCCCAAACAAAATGGAAGGTGGTTGCCACATATAATGAGGCAAAATTTTTCCTTATAGCGTCCACGTTGCCTTGAGTGATATTACCATTTTGAAAAGCTTGCCAACTGAGTGAGATGGGAATAGGGCATTCTTTCAAGTTTTGTTGCACATAAGCACAGTTAATAAATAAATGCTCATGAGTCTCCCTGTCATTACAGAGGAAGCAATCAGGGTTGACATTAAACCCAAATCTAACCATTCGGTCTCGAGTCAACAATCTTTGTCTCATAATTAGCCACAAATTAATGGAGAACTTCGGAACCGCATATTTGTGCCATACCAGTTTAATCCAGCTAGGTGCCACCGCTCGAGTTCGTAAAGTATCCCACATATGAGATAAGGAAACAGGCCCTATAAAGTTATTCCACAGGATTCGATCTCGGCGCAAGGGAATAATAGAAGAGCACTGATGCCTCAATTCTATTGCTAGAACATGATTAGTAGGACAGAGATGCCATTCAGTGCCTTCTAGCATATCAGAGACTCTATCTAAAGAGTTGGACTCCATGATCGATATAATAGAGTCCGAGAATACTTGAGAAAGAATTTTACCTCGCATCCAGGGATCATGCCAGAAATAGAAATTAGAATCTACTCCCACCTTATATGAAATATAATTTAGAGCATCACTTCTAGCTTTAAAAATTTTTCGAAGGCCCCAGGAGCATTTACTCGGCATCTTGCGCGTCCAGAATGGTTTCTGTGAAAGAATGGTGAAGTGCACCCATTTAACCCAAATAGAGTTGTAATTATTAATGATTCTCCAAAGCTGATAGAATATAGCACATTTATTCCAAAGGAATAAGTCTTTAAATCCCAATCCTCCTTCGGTTTTTGGATAACAGCAATCACTCCATGCAACCTTAAATTGGCAAGGGCCATGATAGGAGCCACTCCAGAGAAAATGACCAAGAATACTTTGAATTTTCTTTAAGATTCGCTTTGGAAGAAAAAGAAACATCGCCCAATGGTTTTGAATGCCATAAAGCACCACTGCCACCAGCTGAACTCGTCCAGCCAAGCTAATAAATTTGAACGTCCAGTGATCTATTTTCCTGCATAATTTATTGATCAAAGGTTCACAGTCCCGTACCCGGAGTTTGCCAGAAATTAATGGAAGACCCAAATAAGCTACCGGAAGGTTTCCTCTCGAAAACCCAGAAAGATTGATGGCAAATTCCTGAATGTCATTCGGCACATTACCAAAGAAGCACGTGCTTTTCGCACAGTTGGCCTTGAGACCAGAAGAGATGGAGAAATTAGTTACCCCCTGTAAAATTTGAGAAATAGAGTCTCTGTCACCTTTGCTAAAGATAAGAACATCATCCGCAAAAATCAAGTGCGTAAGCTCAATCTGCCTAGCCCTCCAATGAAACTGAAATGAACTAGTATTGGTGGCAGAATTAATGCAAGAAGTTAGAACCTCCATCGCAATGACAAAAAGATAAGGTGATAATGGGTCACCTTGTCTTAAACCTTTACGGGCCCGTATGAAACCTTCCAGGGAGCCATTGATTTTGATAGACATCATGCAGGAAGTAACACAAGCCTTGATCCAATTAATAAACTTAGCAGGAAAATTCATGCGAGAGAGAGTATGAAATAGAAATTCCCAACTAAGCGTATCAAAAGCCTTACAAATATCCAATTTACAAGCGAATCTAGGAGGACCTGAATTGAGGTGATAGTCTTTGCAAAGAGATTGAGCTAATAATACATTATCACCAATAATCCTCCCCGGAATAAATGCAGCTTGATTCGGAGAAATCACAGTAGGCATAATTTCTTTCATTCTTTGGGCAATTAGCTTAGTGATACATTTGTAGATAACATTACAACAAGAGATTGGCCTAAACTGAGACAGATGGGAAGCATTAGCAATTTTAGGAATTAAGGCAACAGCAACTGTATTAATGCATCTAGGCAAGGAATCACATTCAAAGAAAAATAAAATAGCATCAGTAACAAGAGTACCAACAATACTCCAAGCTTTGATAAAGAATTCAGCAGTAAACCCATCTGGCCCAGGGCTTTTGTTCTTAGCCATGCTTTTAAAACTACCATGAATGTCTTCTTTGGAGAAAGGAGCAATTAGGCCATTACAAGAATCTTCAGGAATACTTGGAAGAATTTGCCGCATCAAGAGGTTATCATCCAACCCCAAATCTGGATCCGAACCCACTAGGCCCGTAAAATAGTCCACAAGCCGTTCTGGAAATGCTTTCATGAGAAGTATGAGTCACCCCCAAATCATCCTCTAAACTCAAGAGTTTATTAGTGTTCCACCGACCCTTACAAGATTTAAAGAAAAAACCATTGTTACCATCCCCTTTGTTCAACCAGTTAATTCTAGACTTTTGCTTAAGGATTATTTCCTCTGAAAGCAGGGCAGCCTTATATTTAGAGATTAAAAGAAGCTCCTCTTCCCGTTGAGATTGCGACGATGGAGTACTCATACTCGACTGAAAGTCTAGCAGTGCCTGTCTGGTGGTAATAACCTCTTGATGAAGATTACCAACATCTCGATTCAAAATTTTGAGAGCTTTTTTGACATTACGAAGCTTAGAAGAAAGCCTGAACCAAGGAGTTCCCGTAACCTCAATGTCCCATGCTTTCTCGACCACTTGGAGAAAATCTTCATGCTCAATAAGGTGGTTAAAAATTTGAAACGGTTTAGAGAGACGGTCTTTTTGGAGCCCCAAGAGAAGAACTGCAGGGCAATGATCTGAGAGACCTCGGGGCAAGAATTTTGCTGAAGATAAATCAAAAACTTCCAACCATTTAGCATTCACCATAACTCTGTCGAGTTTCCTCTGAAGAGGAGCCACAATATTGCCATCCCTCCAAGTAAAAAATTCCCCTCCGTAATGCAAATCTGTGACTGCTAGATGTTTGACGCATTGCTTAAACTCCACCATAGCTCTATTCCTGTTCGGCAAGTCTCCAGTGGTTTCATTGGCTTCCAAGAAAGCATTAAAATCTCCAAGGAGACACCATGGCAGACTATCTGGACCCATGGGAAGGTCATTCTGAATGGCAAATAATTCATTCCAAAGAGGACGTCGATCAACCAAATCATTATAGGCATAAATTACAGTAACCACACAACTAGAAGACCCATCCCGCCGAGAGACAAAACAAGTAACCTGCTGGGCCGAAGCGCGAAAAACAATAACATTCCACAGAAGAGAGTCCCATCCAAGCCAAATTCTACCATTATAATGGAATTCATAATTATTTAACCAAGTGAATCTTGGAGCGATAATCGAAGAAATAGAAACAAAATTTTCCTTTTTGACATGAGTTTCAAGGAGAGCACAAAAACTAATCTTATTAGTGCTAAAGAAATCCTTGACGAAGGCTATCTTCGAATTTAGCCCTCGTATGTTGTAGGAACAAAAATCTATCTCCATAATAAATTATTTTGATGCGTCCTATAAGAGTCACTGGCCACAATATATTGATACAATTAACATGTTAACATCATGTACATGCAATTAGATATCCTTTAACCACCTCTTGGTACTCCTTTCCTACAAGTCAATTTTGGGCCACATTTTGGTTCTAATCAATCATGTAAGTGACTTCTCACCATATTAGAGTCACTTTGCACCTTATAAGAGTCACTTGCCATCATATATTGGTACAATTAACATGTTAACATCATGTACATGCAATTAGAAATCCTTTTACCACCCTATTAATGCTACTTTCATACAAGTTAATTTTGTTCCACATTTTGGCTCTAATCAACCATGTAAGTCACTTTTCAACATATTAGAGTCACTTTGCACCCTATATGATTCACTTTCCACAATCTATTAGTATAATTAACATGTTAACATTATATACAACCAATTTGACATCTTTTTAACACCTCTTAGTTCAATTTCATACAGGTAAATTTTGTTCCACATTTTGGTTCTAATCAACCATGTAAGTCATTTTTCACCATATTAGAGTCACTTTTCACCCTATAAGAGTCACTTTCCACCATATATACAACAATTAACATGTTAACATCATATACATCCAATTTGACATCCTTTTACCACCTATTAATGCTACTTTCATACCAGTTAAATTTGTTCCACATTTTGGCTCTAATTAACCATGTAAGTCACTTTTCACCATATTAGAGTCATTTTGCACCCTATATGAGTCACTTTCCACAATCTATTTGTATAATTAACATGTTAACATCATATACATCCAATTTGACATCCTTTTACCACCTCTTAGTTCCACATTCATGCAAGTCAATTTTGGTCCACATTTTGGTTCTAATCAACCATGTAAGTCACTTTTCACCATATTAGAGTCACTTTGCACCCTATAAGTGTCACTTGTCACCATATATTGAAAAAATTAACATGTTAACATCATGTACAAGCAATTAGACATTAACCACCTCTTGGTACCCCTTTCCTACAAGTCAATTTTTGGCCACATTTTGGCTCTAATCAATCATGTAAGTGACTTCTCACCATATTAGAGTCACTTTGCACCTTATAAGAGTCACTTTGCACCTTATAAGAGTCACTTGCCATCATATATTGGTACAATTAACATGTTAACATCATGTACATGCAATTAGAAATTCTTTTACCACCTCTTAGTGCCAAATTCATCCGAGTCAATTTTGTTCCACATTTTGGTTCTAATTAACAATGTAAGTCACTTTTCACCATATTAGAGTTATTTTGCACCCTATATGAGTCACTTTCCACAATCTATTTGTATAATTAACATGTTAATATCATATACATCCAATTTTATATCCTTTTACCACCTCTTAGTTCCACTTTCATACAGGTCAATTTTGTTCCACATTTAGGTTCTAATCAACCATGTTAGTCACTTTTCACCATTTTAGAGTCACTTTGCACCCTATAAGAGTCACTTTCCACCAGAAATACAACAATTAACATGTTAACATCATATACATCCAATTTGATATCCTTCTACCACCTATTAATGCCACTTTCATACAAGTTAATTTTGGTCCACATTTTGGCTCTAATTAACCATATAAGTCACTTTTCACCATATTAGAATCACTTTGCACTCTATAAGAGTCACTTGTCACCATATATTGATACAATTAACATGTTAACATCATGTACATGCAATTAGACGTCCTTTAACCACCTCTTGGTACCCCTTTCCTACAAGTCAATTTTTGGCCACATTTTGGCTCTAATCAATCATGTAAGTGACTTCTCAGCATATTAGAGTCACTTTGCACCTTATAAGAGTCACTTGCCATCATATATTGGTACAGTTAACATGTTAACATCATGCACATGCAATTAGAAATCCTTTGACCACCTCTTAGTGCCACATTCATCGGAGTCAATTTTGGTCCACATTTTGGTTATAATTAACCATGTAAGTCACTTTTCACCATATTAGAGTCATTTTGCACCCTATATGAGTCACTTTCCACAATCTATTTGTATAATTAACATGATAACATCATGTACATGCAATTAGACATCCTTTAACCACCTCTTGGTACTCCTTTCCTACAAGTCAATTTTGGGCCACATTTTGGCTCTAATCAATAATGTAAGTGACTTCTCACCATATTAGAGTCACTTTGCACCTCTTAGAGTCACTTCTCACCATAATGTAAGTGACTTCTCACCATATTAGAGTCACTTGCCATCATATATTGGTACAATTAACATGTTAACATCATGTACATGCAATTAGAAATCCTTTTACCACCTCTTAGTGCCAAATTCATCCGAGTCAATTTTGGTCCACATTTTGGTTCTAATTAACCATGTAAGTCACTTTTCACCATATTAGATTCATTTTGCACCCTATATGAGTAACTTTCCACAATCTATTTGTATAATTAACATGTTAACATCATATACATCCAATCTTATATCCTTTTACCACCTCTTAGTTCCACTTTCATACAGGTCAATTTTGTTCCACATTTTGGTTCCAATCAACCATGTAAGTCACTTTTCACCATTTTAGAGTCACTTTGCACCCTATAAGAGTCACTTTCCACCATAAATACAACAATTAACATGTTAACATCATATACATCCAATTTGATATCCTTTTACCACCTATTAATGCCACTTTCATACAAGTTAATTTTGTTCCACATTTTGGCTCTAATCAACCATGTAAGTCACTTTTCACCATATTAGAATCACTTTGCACCTTATAAGAGTCACTTGTCACCATATATTGATATAATTAACATGTTAACATCATGTACATGCAATTAGACGTCCTTTAACCACCTCTTGGTACCCCTTTCCTACAAGTCAATTTTTGGCCACATTTTGGCTCTAATCAATCATGTAAATGACTTCTAAGCATATTAGAGTCACTCTGCACCTTATAAGAGTCACTTGCCATCATATATTGGTACAGTTAACATGTTAACATCATGTACATGCAATTAGAAATCCTTTTACCACCTCTTAGTGCCACATTCATCCGATTCAATTTTGGTCCACATTTTCGTTCTAATTAACCATGTAAGTCACTTTTCATCATATTAGAGTCATTTTGCACCTTATATGAGTCACTTTCCACAATCTATTTGTATAATTAACATGTTAACATCATATACATCCAATTTGACATCCTTTTACCACCTCTTAGTTCCACTTTCATACAGGTGAATTTTGTTCCACATTTTGGTTCTAATCAACCATGTAAGTCACTTTTCACCATTTTAGAGTCACTTTGCACCTATAAGAGTCACTTTCCACCATAAATACACAATTAACATGTTAACATCATATACGTCCAATTTTATATCCTTTTACCACCTATTAATGCCACTCTCATACAAGTTAATTTTTTTCCACATTTTGGCTCTAATTAACCATGTAAGTCACTTTTCACCATATTAGAGTCATTTTGCACCCTATATGAGTCACTTTCCACAATCTATTTGTATAATTAACATGTTAACATCATATACATGCAATTTGACATCCTTTTACCACCTCTTAGTTCCACTTTCATACATGTCAATTTTGGTCCACATTTTGGTTCTAATCAACCATGTAAGTCACTTTTCACCATATTAGAGTCACTTTGCACCCTATAAGAGTCACTTTCCACCATAAATACAACAATTAACATGTTAACATCATGTACATGCAATTAGAAATCCTTTTACCACCTCTTAGTGCCACATTCATGCAAGTCAATTTTGGTCCACATTTTGGTTCTAATTAACCATGTAAGTCACTTTTCACCATATTAGAGCCATTTTGCACCCTATATGAGTCACTTTCCACAATCTATTTGTATAATTAACATGTTAACATCATATACATCCAATTTGACATCCTTTTACCACCTCTTAGTTCCACTTTCATACATGTCAATTTTGGTCCACATTTTGGTTCTAATCAACCATGTAAGTCACTTTTCACCATATTAGAGTCACTTTGCACCCTATATGAGTCACTTTCCACCATAAATACAATAATTAACATGTTAACATCATGTACATGCAATTAGAAATCCTTTTACCACCTCTTAGTGCCACATTCATGCAAGTCAATTTTGGTCCACATTTTGGTTCTAATCAACCATGTAAGTCACTTTTCACCATATTAGAGTCACTTTGCACCCTATAAGTGTCACTTGTCACCATATATTGAAAAAATTAACATGTTAACATCATGTACATGCAATTAGACATCCTTTAACCACCTCTTGGTACCCCTTTCCTACAAGTCAATTTTTGGCCACATTTTGGCTCTAATTTGATCATGTAAGTGACTTCTCAGCATATTAGAGTCACTTTGCACCTTATAAGAGTCACTTGCCATCATATATTGGTACAGTTAACATGTTAACATCATGTACATGCAATTAGAAATCCTTTTACCACCTCTTAGTTCCACATTCATCCGAGTCAATTTTGGTCCACATTTTGGTTCTAATTAACCATGTAAGTCACTTTTCACCATATTAGAGTCATTTTGCACCCTATATGAGTCACTTTCCACAATCTATTTGTATAATTAACATGTTAACATCATATACATCCAATTTGACATCTTTTACCACCTCTTAGTTCCACTTTCATACAGGTCAATTTTGTTCCACATTTTGGTTCTAATCAACCATGTAAGTCACTTTTCACCATTTTAGAGTCACTTTGCACCTATAAGAGTCACTTTCCACCATAAATACAACAATTAACATGTTAACATCATATACATCCAATTTTATATCCTTTTACCACCTATTAATGCCACTTTTATACAAGTTAATTTTGTTCCACATTTTGGCTCTAATCAACTATGTAAGTCACTTTTCACCATATTAGAATCACTTTGCACCCTATACGAGTCACTTGTCACCATATATTGATACAATTAACATGTTAACATCATGTACAGGCAATTAGACATCCTTTAACCACCTCTTGTTACCCCTTTCCTACAAGTCAATTTTTGGCCAGATTTTGGCTCTAATCAATCATGTAAGTGACTTCTCAGCATATTACAGTCACTTTGAACCTTATAAGAGTCACTTGCCATCATATATTGGTACAATTAACATGTTAACATCATGTACATGCAATTAGAAATCCTTTTACCAACTCTTAGTGCCAAATTCATCCGAGTTAATTTTGGTCCACATTTTTTTTTTTTTGCTAAATGACTGATTATAAAAGAAAGAAAGGGAACAAAATCTGGGGGCATACCCCGCGGAAAAACTGACCCAGACAAGGTTGGGATCAGAAGCACAGGTAGAAGTAGCCAAAGAGCTAATACAAGCAACCAGAGATACAATAAACTAAAAACCGCCTATTAGTAAAGAAATGTAACAAGGGTGGGATCCCTACTGATTTCCTTTTTTAAGGAGGCTAAAGTGGAAGCCTTTTCCCTAACCATTCTTTTGACAGATACAATCAAACTATCAACATGGCAACTACCACCATTATGATGAATTATGTTGTTTCTTTCTCTCCATATCAAATATAAAACTACTCCCACGTATAACCAAGCAAACTGAGATTTGACCCGTGAAGTCCGCCCTCGAGTAAAAATTCCAGCTTGCCATTCATTCCAGCTAAAAGAAACTGGAACAGGGCAACTCTTGAGGACCATAGAAGTAAAGAGACACTCAGAACCAATATGAACATTTGATTCGGGATGACTACGACACAGCACACAAGAAGGGTCTACATTCAATCCAAAGTTTAATAGTTTATCCCTTGTAAGAAGTCTATTTTGTAACAGCAACCAGAAAATAAAGGAGCATTTCGGGATATGCCATGAGTGCCAAACAGCATCAAACCAAGGTGGTCGAATACCAATGCGACGACATGAATCCCAAATTACGGGGATGGAGGCCTTGGCATTACCATTCCATAGAACCTCGTCACGAGAGAAAATGCGCACTCCTTGAAGAAGTGTACGAAGCTCCATGACAAGGACATGGTTAGAGGAGCTAGGTTTCCAAGCCCTGTTAGAGATAATAGAACAAATAGGAGCGAGGTTGAACGAATCCGAGAGAGAGACAATGTCATTGCTCAGCAGAGAAACTAAAGGTTGATGATTGATCCAAGGGTCATGCCATAGCATCAGCCTAGAATTACATCCCACATGATACGATAGAAATCGTTTAGCCTCATTTTTTAAATTAAACATTTCCCTAACACACCAAGAGCTGCTAGTCGGCAGAGAAGCTGTCCAAAAGGATTTATTTTTGAAGAAACACTCTCGAAGCCAAAGAATCCAAAGAGCGTCAGCATGAGGTTTAGAGATTCGCCAAATCTGGTAAAAAATAGCCGCTTTATTCCACTCTTTTAAGTCCCTTATACCCAAACCGCCTTCATTTTTCGGCAAACAACAATGTTTCCAGGACACTTTGTGATGACAATTCAAATCCACTTTACCTCCCCAAAGAAATCTGGAGAAAAAAGATTGGAGCTTATCCAGCACACCCGAGGGAAGAAATAGATAAGAAGCCCAAAAACCTTGAATGCTGAAAAGAATAGCCTTAATGAGAAGTAATCTGCCAGCAAACGATAGAAATCTTGAAGTCCAGTTGTCAATACGACGACAAATTTTCCGGACCAAGGCTGAACAGTCACGAGCTTTCAATCTTGTCGAAATCAAAGGGAGACCAAGGTAGGATATAGGAAAAGTCCCAAGCTGGAAACCAGTGTTAGCAACCACCGAGTCAATAATACTTGCTGGAACATTGCCAAAAAGACAAGCACTTTTACTGGGGTTAGGATGGAGGTTGGAGTAATTCGAAAACTTGTCCATGGAATTAAGGATAATAGCAATAGAGGGAGCATTGCCTCGGCAAAAAAGAAAGAGATCATCAGCAAAAAGGAGATGAAAAAGTTTGATGTCCTTAGTGCGCCAGTGAAAAGAGAAGTTATCATTCGCATTCAGATCTTTGGCAAGAACTGCAGAAAGAACCTCCATGGCCAAAACAAATAAGTAAGGGGAGAGGGGGTCTCCCTGCCGAAGCCCAGATTTACTATGGAAAAAAACCCTCAAGAGCACCATTAATTTTAATGGAAATCATGGCTGAAGAGATGCAGATACGAACCCAGGCAACAAAAAGATCAGGGAACCCCATTAATCTCATGGCAGTAAGAAGAAAATCCCAATTCAAGGAGTCAAAAGCTTTTTTAATGTCCAGCTTAAAGGCACATCTAGGAACCCCATAATTTAAGTGGTAATCTCTACAAAGGGATTGAGCAAGCATGATATTGTCTCCTATGCGACGACCTGGGACAAAAGCAGATTGGCAAGTAGAGATAATGGTTGGAATAACAGCTTTGAGCCTCAAAGTGAGGAGTTTAGAAATGCATTTATAAAGCGTGTTACAGCAAGAGATAGGCCTAAATTGAGAAATTTGAGAAGCACCTGCAGATTTTGGGATAAGAGCAATAGCCGTGGAATTAATCACACGAGGAAGCTGCAGAGTATCAAAAAAATGAAGGATGGCCTTAGAGACATCAGATCCCACTATACCCCAAGCTGCGAGATAAAATTCAGTAGTAAAGCCATCTGGGCCAGGGCTTTTACTCTTAGCCATACATTTAAGAGTAGCTAACACATCATCAGCCGAGAAGTTAAAAACCAGAGCAGATTTCTGACTTTCTGAAATTTGGGGAAGGTCTAGATCATCATTAATAGGGGCAACTTGACTAGTCTGCCCCAAGAGATTCTCAAAATAATCAACTGCAATATTTGAAATATCTCTATGAGAGGAATGAATTACACCCATATTATCTTCCAAAGCCAACAGCTTGTTCACATTCCATCTGCCTTTACAGGATTTGAAAAAATATTTATTATTATTATCCCCAAGCTTTAACCAATTAACCCTGGACTTTTGTTTGAGAAGAACTTCCTCCGCATGAAGGGCCTGAGAAAGGATGACACAAAGCTTGTCCTCTTCTAAAAGTTGATCCATGGAGGGAGATGAGGGCAGAGAATCTTGAAAGAACTTGAGGTTATTTCTAGCTTGGACCACCAAGGCGTGCAAATTGCCTTCTTCAGCATTCAAAAGTTTCAACGCAAGTTTAACTCGTCTAAGTTTGGTTGTTAAGACAAACCAGGGATCCCCTAATACCGGAGAACTCCAAGCTTCTGCCACTGTGCGGAGAAAATTCTTGGAATTAATGATATGCTGAAAAACTTGGAAGGGTTTGTAAATCCTTTCTATGGCCATACCCAGGTAAACTGCAGCAGGGCAATGATCTGAAAGCCCACGACACATAAATGAGCTCTAGAGGCGGGAAAAGAATCAAGCCAAACATCATTTATAAGCACTCTGTCAAGCTTCTTGAAAATAGGATTTGATCTATTACTATCCCACCAAGACAAGAATTTCCCGGTAAAATAGAGGTCCAAAAGACCAGCTTCTTCCAGGAAAAGTCTGAACTCCTCCATACCAGATGTATAGACTCTGCTACCACCCTCAATCTCGTGAATGTCAAGACACACATTGAAATCCCCCAAAGCCAACCACGGGTTGTTAAGAAAAGAGTTCTTAAGCACTAAGAGGTCTGACCAAAGAGACCTTCTTTCTTCCACAGAATTAAAAGCATAAATAATAGAAGTAACAAAAGAAACAACAGAACCTACTTTAGAGATAGAGCAAGTAATGTGTTGGGCTGAAGAAGCTAATTTTTTTACATTCCAGCAGTTTGGGTCCCACCCAAGCCAAATACGGCCATTAAAATGACTATCATAGTTAAAAAGCCAACAAAATTTAGGAGAAAGAGCAAAAGAAATAGAATCAGCAATTTCCTGTTTGACATGAGTTTCCAAGAGGGCAATAAGGCTAAGCTTATTTGCTGATATAAAATCCCGAGCATAGGATATCTTATTATTAAGCCCTCTAATATTGTAGGAACAAAAATCTATCTCCATAATAAATTATTTTGATAGAGAAGGGGACACTTTCCCCGACTTGTTACGAGTCCTCTTTTGCTTCTTTCGCGAGTTCCCGGAACCATTTGCACTTCCCGATACAGCTAGCTTAGGCAAGACAGCTTGTTTCCGTTCAACTTCATCTACAGAGATCAACTTTTTGAACCGAAGCGGAGGAGAAGGAGAAATTTCCTCCGAACTAGGCAAATTACTCTGACCTTTACGCTTGACCTCAGTCCAACCCTCTTCTCTGCTTGGTGTGTCAAAATCCCCCGTCACATTATGCTGAGGAACACATTCAGAAGCTTCCCCCTCACATTGCAGAGTATTCAAACCCTGAGCATCAGCCTTAGGAGCATTGCTGCCCATGGAAAGATCAGATTTTATCCCTTTTTGGACCCATACCCTAGTAACCTTGGGGCAAGCAGCAGCAGTATGACCCAACGACTTACATCCCACGCAAAACAGGGGTCTAAAAGGGTAGATTACTTGAACAATTTCAGTAGACTTCTCATCAGTGGCAGGGTCAAGCACCACAGCTTTAATTTCATTAGGCAAAGGATCACCAATGGAGTACTGGACACATAGTTTTGCGAACGGGATCATATCGAGCTTCGATGTAAGTGCATCTGCACCTATTGGCTTGCCAATCACACTAGCCAACCTACTAAGACCCTCATCTGTCCAGTAGCACGGTGGAATATTGCTCAATTTAATCCAAAGGGGTATGGACACCAAGCTTTTATCACCAGGTTTGGCTCCCCACGCAGTGACCACCATAGGCCTCTGCCCTATGTACCAAGTGCCTCGAGATAAAAATGCCCTTCTGCTACTGCACCCTTCATCATTATCTACAAATTTAAAAACAAAAGTAGATGCGTCCTTCTGGAAAACATTAATAAGTCCTTTCTTTTTCCAAAATGAATCCACAAATTCATTGACTCTTCGAAAATACAGAGTACCTTTAGTGAAAGTACCCAAAACACAGTTCTTAAATTTATCATTACCTCGCTTCAGCACTTCAACCGGAGGCTCCACAATGTCCGATTCCTTATCTATCGGAAAGAATTCAAATTTAGCTTTAACTGCATCAGTTTTCAACATACTAGCCCAAGATTGCTTAGCATCTCCACTATTCGCATCTCCTGAAGAATCCGGAGAATTTTCCTTACCAAGGTCATTTTTTGCACCCGAAATACCCACATTAGACTTCACATCAAAAGTCGAAGAATGCTTAAGGATACCCTTTAATCCCCTCACCGTCTCAGATTCCTCCAGATTACTTTTTAATCCACCCTCTTCATCTCCTGCACTTTTCCTTTGAGGCAAAACATCAAACACCTTGTCCGCAGTTCACAAAAGAGGTGGGAAGACCAAATTCATCTCTTACTAGAATATTGCTTTCTACACCTTGTAAAGGACCATTGAAGCTCATGTCCTCTTTCAAAATTTCGATTTCCGCATCCACTAAAGAAATCCCCTTTCTATTGATAATTTCTCTAAGCTTCGAGTTCTGATCTGTAGCTCGGAGAAGCGCCTCGCGCTCGTTCTTATTGCTTTCAAAAGCAGCCTTGGTAGCTCTGCTAACAGTCAATTTCTCCAATGCTTCTAGATGAGTTTCATGGGTAATCATCTTCATCAGAACTATCCCAATCCTCAACTACAACTTTTTCCACCGGAATCCCTCCAATAAGAGAGCTAGGAACTCCTCTCTCATTGGTGCTAAAAGCGCATCTTCCTTAGTCACCTCACTAGGAAGTAAAATTGGATCTTCTACTTCTCTACGAGCACGAAGAAGTTTCATACTATCCTCCTCATAAGAATCTTGCATGTTTCCTGGAACCCCATCTGAATCGTCAGTGTTAAAGCCCACAACTCCGTCGGAGTCACAATCCGAACCTTGAGACACCATACCCCCTCTGAGTCTTAAAACCTCATGCCCATTATCAACCTTTTCACCAGATTCACCGACACCCGCTCCTCCTCGAAGCCTGAGTACCTTATACTTCCCTTCCTTCGCAGAATATGAATCCTTCGCAAGTAGTCGACCATAAGAATAATCAATTTTTCCGGCAAATCCCCCTTTTTTTGATGCAGCAATACACCTAGAGTCAGGAATATCATCCCCATATTTCTCCTTCAAGCTATGAATTAGGTCATCTCCTTCTTTGAGAAGTTGAGAGTAGAGTCTCTCAATTTAGCAAAATCATCCTTATCATCAACAATTTTCTTAGCTTGCGGCCTCGAAAAACCCAATCTTTGCACCACATCATAGCGCTTCTCCCGATCAGCTTGAATAACCTTGTCATTTTGAAGAAAATACATTGCCTCAAACCTTGTGAAACCACAATCTTGATATTTCCACAACCTCAAATTCACATCAGAGGAGTCTAAGATCTGGTCCATAGTTGAAACAAAAGCAAGACCTAATAAAATAAATTATAGAATATAAGAAATATAGTGTTTAGGTGGAGAGGTTAAGAAGAAGAGATGAATTCGTGAGTGAATAAGTTTAAATCTGATGGATGAAGGTAAGAAAAGCGGCTACAAAAATTAGGGTTTAGAGAAGGAGGTTAAGTAATATCTAGAGAGAAGCCAGAGGAAAAATTTAGAGAGAGAGACATGACTTCCACAATCTAATATGGTGAAAATCAATAATGTAAGTGACTTCTCACCATATTAGAGTCAGTTTGCACCTCTTAGAGTCACTTCTCACCATAATGTAAGTGACTTCTCACCATATTAGAGTCACTTGCCATCATATATTGGTACAATTAACATGTTAACATCATGTACATGCAATTAGAAATCCTTTTACCACCTCTTAGTGCCAAATTCATCCGAGTCAATTTTGGTCCACATTTTGGTTCTAATTAACCATGTAAGTCACTTTTCACCATATTAGATTCATTTTGCACCCTATATGAGTAACTTTCCACAATCTATTTGTATAATTAACATGTTAACATCATATACATCCAATTTTATATCCTTTTACCACCTCTTAGTTCCACTTTCATACAGGTCAATTTTGTTCCACATTTTGGTTCCAATCCACCATGTAAGTCACTTTTCACCATTTTAGAGTCACTTTGCACCCTATAAGAGTCACTTTCCACCATAAATACAACAATTAACATGTTAACATCATATACATCCAATTTGACATCCTTTTACCACCTCTTAGTTCCACTTTCATACAGGTCAATTTTGTTCCACATTTTGGTTCTAATCAACCATGTAAGTCACTTTTCACCATTTTAGAGTCACTTTGCACCTATAAGAGTCACTTTCCACCATAAATACAACAATTAAAATGTTAACATCATATACATCCAATTTTATATCCTTTTACCACCTATTAATGCCACTTTCATACAAGTTAATTTTTTTCCACATTTTGGCTCTAATTAACCATGTAAGTCACTTTTCACCATATTAGAGTCATTTTGCACCCTATATGAGTCACTTTCCACAATCTATTTGTATAATTAACATGTTAACATCATATACATCCAATTTGACATCCTTTTACCACCTCTTAGTTCTACTTTCATACATGTCAATTTTGGTCCACATTTTGGTTCTAATCAACCATGTAAGTCACTTTTCACCATATTAGAGTCACTTTGCACCCTATAAGAGTCACTTTCCACCATAAATACAACAATTAACATGTTAACATCATGTACATGCAATTAGAAATCCTTTTACCACCTCTTAGTGTCACATTCATGCAAGTCAATTTTGGTCCACATTTTGGTTCTAATCAACCATGTAAGTCACTTTTCACCATATTAGAGTCACTTTGCACCCTATAAGTGTCACTTGTCACCATATATTGAAAAAATTAACATGTTAACATCATGTACATGCAATTAGACATCCTTTAACCACCTCTTGGTACCCCTTTCCTACAAGTCAATTTTTGGCCACATTTTGGCTCTAATCAATCATGTAAGTGACTTCTCACCATATTAGAGTCACTTTGCACCTTATAAGAGTCACTTTGCACCTTATAAGAGTCACTTGCCATCATATATTGGTACAATTAACATGTTAACATCATGTACATGCAATTAGAAATCCTTTTACCACCTCTTAGTGCCAAATTCATCCGAGTCAATTTTGGTCCACATTTTGGTTCTAATTAACCATGTAAGTCACTTTTCACCATATTAGATTCATTTTGCACCCTATATGAGTCACTTTCCACAATCTATTTGTATAATTAACATGTTAACATCATATACATCCAATTTTATATCCTTTTACCACCTCTTAGTTCCACTTTCATACAGGTCAATTTTGTTCCACATTTTGGTTTCAATCAACCATGTAAGTCACTTTTCACCATTTTAGAGTCACTTTGCACTCTATAAGAGTCACTTTCCACCATAAATACAACAATTAACATGTTAACATCATATACATCCAATTTGATATCCTTTTACCACCTATTAATGCCACTTTCATACAAGTTAATTTTGTTCCACATTTTGGCTTTAATCAACCATGTAAGTCACTTTTCACCATATTAGAATCACTTTGCACCTTATAAGAGTCACTTGTCACCATATATTGATACAACTAACATTTTAACATCATGTACATGCAATTAGACGTCCTTTAACCACCACTTGGTACCCCTTTCCTACAAGTCAATTTTTGGCCACATTTTGGCTCTAATCAATCATGTAAATGACTTCTAAGCATATTAGAGTCACTTTGTACCTTATAAGAGTCACTTGCCATCATATATTGGTACAGTTAACATGTTAACATCATGTACATGCAATTAGAAATCCTTTTACCACCTCTTAGTGCCACATTCATCCGATTCAATTTTGGTAAACATTTTCGTTCTAATTAACCATGTAAGTCACTTTTCACCATATTAGAGTCATTTTGCACCCTATATGAGTCACTTTCCACAATCTATTTGTATAATTAACATGTTAACATCATATACATCCAATTTGACATCCTTTTACCACCTTTTAGTTCCATTTCATACAGGTCAATTTTGTTCCACATTTTGGTTCTAATCAACCATGTAAGTCACTTTTCACCATTTTAGAGTCACTTTGCACCTATAAGAGTCACTTTCCACCATAAATACAACAATAAACATGTTAACATCATATACATCCAATTTTATATCCTTTTACCACCTATTAATGCCACTTTCATACAAGTTAATTTTGTTCCACATTTTGGCTCTAATCAACCATGTAAGTCACTTTTCACCATATTAGAATCACTTTGCACCCTATAAGAGTCACTTGTCACCATATTTTGATACAATTAACATGTTAGACATCCTTTAACCACCTCTTGTTACCCCTTTTCTACAAGTCAATTTTTGGCCACATTTTGGCTCTAATCAATCATGTAAGTGACTTCTCACCACATCAGAGTCATTTTGAACCTTATAAGAGTCACTTGCCATCATATTGGTACAATTAACATGTTAACATTATGTACATGCAATTAGAAATCCTTTTACCACCTCTTAGTGCCACATTCATGCAAGTCAATTTTGGTCCACATTTTGGTTCTAATTAACCATGTAAGTCACTTTTCACCATATTAGAGTCATTTTGCACCCTATATGAGTCACTTTACACAATCTATTTGTATAATTAACATTTTAACATCATATACATCCAATTTGACATCCTTTTACCACCTCTTAGTTCCACTTTCATACATGTCAATTTTGGTCCACATTTTGGTTCTAATCAACCATGTAAGTCACTTTTCACCATATTAGAGTCACTTTGCACCCTATATGAGTCACTTTCCACCATAAATATAACAATTAACATGTTAACATCATGTACATGCAATTAGAAATCCTTTTACCACCTCTTAGTGCCACATTCATGCAAGTCAATTTTGGTCCACATTTTGGTTCTAATCACCCATGTAAGTCACTTTTCACCATATTAGAGTCACTTTGCACCCTATAAGTGTCACTTGTCACCATATATTGAAAAAATTAACATGTTAACATCATGTACATGCAATTAGACATCCTTTAACCACCTCTTAGTTGCACTTTCATACAGGTCAATTTTTTTCCACATTTTGGTTCTATTTAACCATGTAAGTCATTTTTCACCATTTTAGAGTCACTTTGCACCCTATAAGAGTCACTTTCCACCATAAATACAACAATTAACATGTTAACATCATATACATCCAATTTGATATCCTTTTACCACCTATTAATGCCACTTTCATACAAGTTAATTTTGTTCCACATTTTGGCTCTAATCAACCATGTAAGTCACTTTTCACCATATTAGAATCACTTTGCACCTTATAAGAGTCACTTGTCACCATATATTGATACAATTAACATGTTAACATCATGTACATGCAATTACATGTCCTTTAACCACCTCTTGGTACCTCTTTCCTACAAGTCAATTTTTGGCCACATTTTGGCTCTAATCAATCATGTAAGTGACTTCTCAGCATATTAGAGTCACTTTGCACCTTATAAGAGTCACTTGCAATTAAAAATCCTTTTACCACCTCTTAGTTCCACATTCATCCGAGTCAATTTTTTTCCACATTTTGGTTCTAATTAACCATGTAAGTCACTTTTCACCATATTAGAGTCATTTTGCACCCTATATGAGTCACTTTCCACAATCTATTTGTATAATTAACATGTTAACATCATATACATCCAATTTGACATCTTTTACCACCTCTTAGTTCCACTTTCAAACAGGTCAATTTTGTTCCACATTTTTGGTTCTAATCAACTATGTAAGTCACTTTTCACCATTTAGAGTCACTTTGCACCTATAAGAGTCACTTTCCACCATAAATACAACAATTAACATGTTAACATCATATACATCCAATTTTATATCCTTTTACCACCTATTAATGCCACTTTCATACAAGTTAATTTTGTTCCACATTTTGGCTCTAATCAACCATGTAAGTCACTTTTCACCATATTAGAATCACTTTGCACCCTATAAGAGTCACTTGTCACCATATTTTGATACAATTAACATGTTAGACATCCTTTAACCACCTCTTGTTACCCCTTTCCTACAAGTCAATTTTTGGCCACATTTTGGCTCTAATCAATCATGTAAGTGACTTCTCACCACATCAGAGTCACTTTGAACCTTATAAGAGTCACTTGCCATCATATATTGGTACAATTAACATGTTAACATCATGTACATGCAATTAGAAATCCTTTTACCAACTCTTAGTGCCAAATTCATCCGAGTCAATTTTGGTCCACATTTTGGTTCTAATTAACCATGTAAGTCAATTTTCACCATATTAGAGTCATTTTGCACCCTATTAGAGTCACTTTCCACAATCTATTTGTATAATTAACATGTTAACATCATATACATCCAATTTGACATCTTTTACCACCTCTTAGTTCCACTTTCATACAGGTCAATTTTGTTCCACATTTTGGTTCTAATCAACCATGTAAGTCACTTTTCACCATTTTTTTTTTTGATAAATTATACTTTTCACCATTTTAGAGTCACTTTGCACCTATAAGAGTCACTTTCCACCATAAATACAACAATTAACATGTTAACATCATATACATCCAATTTTATATCCTTTTACCACCTATTAATGCCACTTTCATACAAGTTAATTTTGTTCCACATTTTGGCTCTAATCAACCATGTAAGTCACTTTTCACCATATTAGAATCACTTTGCACCCTATAAGAGTCACTTGTCACCATATATTGATACAATTAACATGTTAACATCATGTACATGCAATTAGACATCCTTTAACCACCTCTTGGTACCCCTTTCCTACAAGTTAATTTTGGGCCACATTTTGGCTCTTATCAATCATGTAAGTGACTTCTCACCATATTAGAGTCACTTTGCATCTTATAAGAGTCACTTGCCACCATATATTGGTACAATTAACATGTTAACATCATGTACATGCAATTAGAATCTTTTTACCACCTCTTAGTGCCACATTCATACAAGTCAATTTTGGTCCACATTTTGGTTCTAATTAACCATGTAAGTCACTTTTCACCATATTAGAGTCATTTTGCACCCTATATGATTCACTTTCCACAATCTATTAGTATAATTAACATGTTAACATCATATATACATCCAATTTGACATCTTTGTACCACCTCTTACTTCCAATTTCATACAGGTCAATTTTGTTCCACATTTTGGATCTAATCAACCATGTAAGTCACTTTTCACCATATTAGAGTCACTTTGCACCCTATAAGAGTCACTTTCCACCATATATACAACAATTAACATGTTAACATCATATACATCCAATTTGACATCCTTTTACCACCTATTAATGCTACTTTCATACAAGTTAATTGTGTTCCACATTTTGGCTCTAATCAACCATGTAAGTCACTTTTCAACATATTAGAGTCACTTTGCACCCTATATGATTCACTTTCCACAATCTATTAGTATAATTAACATGTTAACATCATATACAACCAATTTGACATCTTTTTACCACCTCTTAGTTCAATTTCATACAGGTAAATTTTGTTCCACATTTTGGTTCTAATCAACCATGTAAGTCATTTTCACCATATTAGAGTCACTTTTCACCCTATAAGAGTCACTTTCCACCATATATACAACAATTAACATGTTAACATCATATACATCCAATTTGACATCCTTTTACCACCTATTAATGCTACTTTCATACAAGTTAATTTTTGTTCCACATTTTGGCTCTAATCAACCATGTAAGTCACTTTTCAACATATTAGAGTCACTTTGCGTCGTATAAAAGTCACTTGCACAATATATTGATACAATTAACATGTTAACATCATGTACATGCAATTAGACATCCTTTAACCACCTCTTGGTACTCCTTTCCTAAAAGTCAATTTTGGGCCACATTTTGGTTCTAATCAATCATGTAAGTGACTTTCACCATATTAGAGTCACTTTGCACCTTATAAGAGTCACTTGCCATCATATATTGGTACAATTAACATGTTAACATCATGTACACGCAATTAGAAATCCTTTTACCACCTCTTAGTGCCAAATTCATGCAAGTCAATTTTGGTCCACATTTTGGTCCTAATTAACCATGTAAGTCACTTTTCACCATATTACAGTCAGTTTGCACCCTATATGAGTCACTTGCAACAATCTATTTGTATAATAACATGTTAACATCATATACATCCAATTTGACATCCTTTTACCACCTCTTAGTTCCACTTTCATACATGTCAATTTTTGGTCCACATTTTCGTTTCTAATCAACCATGTAAGTCACTTTTCACCATATTAGAGTCACTTTGCACCCTATAAGAGTCACTTTCCACCATAAATACAACAATTAACATGTTAACATCATATACATCCAATTTGATATCCTTTTACCACCTATTAATGCCACTTTCATACAAGTTAATTTTGTTCCACATTTTGACCTCTAATCAACCATGTAAGTCACTTTTCACCATATTAGAGTCACTTTGCACCCTATAAGAGTCACTTGTCACCATATATTGAAAAAATTAACATGTTAACATCATGTACATGCAATTAGACATCCTTTAACCACCTCTTGTTACCCCCTTTCTTATAAGTCAATTTTTGGCCACATTTTGGCTCTAATCAATCATGTAAGTAACTTCTCACCATATTAGAGTCACTTTGCACCTTATAAGAGTCACTGCCATCATATATTGGTACAATTAAACATGTTAACATCATGTACATGCAATTAGAAATCCTTTTACCACCTCTTAGTGCCACATTCATACGAGTCAATTTTGGTCCACATTTTGGTTCTAATTAACCATGTAAGTCACTTTTCACCATATAAGAGTCATTTTGCTCCCTATATAAGTCAGTTTCTACAATCTATTTGTATAATTAACATGTTAACATCATATACATCCAAGTTGACATCTTTTTACCACCTCTTAGTTCCAACTTATACAGGTCAATTTTGTTCCACAATTTGGTTCTAATCAAACCATGTAAGTCACTTTTCACCATATTAAAGTCACTTTGCACCCTATAAGAGTCACTTTCCACCATATATACAACAATTAACATGTTAACATCATATACATCCAATTTGACATCCTTTTACCACCTATTAATGCCACTTTCATACAAGTTAATTTTGTTCCACATTTTGGCTCTAATCAACCAAGTCACTTTTCACCATATTAGAGTCACTTTGCACCCTATAAGAGTCACTTGTCACCATATATTGATACAATTAACATGTTAACATCATGTACATGTAATTAGACATCCTTTAACCACCTCTTGGTACTCCTTTCCTACAAGTCAATTTTGGGCCACATTTTGGTTCTAATCAGTCATGTAAGTGACTTCTCACCATATTAGAGTCACTTTGCACCTTATAAGAGTCACTTGCCATCATATATTGGTACAATTAACATGTTAACATCATGTACATGCAATTAGAAATCCTTTTACCACGTCTTAGTGCCACATTCATGCAAGTCAATTTTGGTCCACATTTTGGTTCTAATTAACCATGTAAGTCACTTTTCACCATATTAGAGTCATTTTGCACCCTATATAAGTCACTTTCCACAATCTATTTGTATAATTAACATGTTAACATCATATACATCCAATTTGACATCCTTTTACCACCTCTTAGTTCCACTTTCATACATGTCAATTTTGGTCCACATTTTGGTTCTAATCAACAATGTAAGTCACTTTTCACCATATTAGATTCACTTTGCACCCTATATGAGTCACTTTCCACCATAAATACAACAATTAACATGTTAACATCATGTACATGCAATTAGAAATCCTTTTACCACCTCTTACTGCCACATTCATGCAAGTCAATTTTGGTCCACATTTTGGTTCTAATCAACCATGTAAGTCACTTTTCACCATATTAGAGTCACTTTGCACCCTATAAGTGTCACTTGTCACCATATATTGAAAAAATTAACATGTTAACATCATGTACAGCAATTAGACCATCCTTTAACCACCTCTGGTACCCCTTTCCTACAAGTAAATTTTTGGCCACATTTTGCTCTAATCAATCATCGTAAGTGACTTCTCAAAATATTAGAGTCACTTGCACCTTATAAGAGTCACTTGCCATCATATATTGATACAATTAACATGTTAACATCATGGGACATGCAATTAGAAATTCTTTTACCACCTCTTAGTGCCAAATTCATCCGAGTACATTTTGGTCCACATTTGTGGTTCTAAGTTAACCATGTAAGTCACTTTTTACCATATAGAGTTATTTTTGCACCCTATATGAGTCACTTTCCACAATCTATCTTGTATAATTAACATGTTAATATCATATACATCCAATTTATATCCTTTTACCACCTCTTAGTTCCACTTTCATACAGGTCAATTTTGTTCCACATTTTGGTTCTAATCAACCATGTAAGTCACTTTTCACCATTTTAGAGTCACTTTGCACCCTATAAGAATCACTTTCCACCATAAATACAACAATTAACATGTTAACATCATATACATCCAATTTGATATCCTTTTACCACCTATTAATGCCACTTTCATACAAGTTAATTTTGTTCCACATTTTGGCTCTAATCAACCATGTAAGTCACTTTTCACCATATTAGAGTCATTTTGCACCATATATGAGTCACTTTCCACAATCTATTTGTATAATTAACATGTTAACATCATATACATCCAATTTTATATCCTTTTACCACCTCTTAGTTCCACTTTCATACAGGTCAATTTTGTTCCACATTTTGGTTCTAATCAACCATGTAAGTCACTTTTCACCATTTAGAGTCACTTTGCACCTATAAGAGTCACTTTCCACCATAAATACAACAATTAACATGTTAACATCATATACATCCAATTTTATATCCTTTTACCACCTATTAATGCCACTTTCATACAAGTTAATTTTGTTCCACATTTTGGCTCTAATCAACCATGTAAGTCACTTTTCACCATATTAGAATCACTTTGCACCCTATAAGAGTCACTTGTCACCATATATTGATACAATTAACATGTTAACATCATGTACAGGCAATTAGACATCCTTTAACCACCTCTTGTTACCCCTTTCCTACAAGTCAATTTTTGGCCAGATTTTGTCTAATCAATCATGTAAGTGACTTCTCAGCATATTAGAGTCACTTTGAACCTTATAAGAGTCACTTGCCATCATATATTGGTACAATTAACATGTTAACATCATGTACATGCAATTAGAAATCCTTTTACCAACTCTTAGTGCCAAATTCATCCGAGTCAATTTTGGTCCACATTTTGGTTCTAATTAACCATGTAAGTCAATTTTCACCATATTAGAGTCATTTTGCACCCTATTAGAGTCACTTTCCACAATCTATTTGTATAATTAACATGTTAACATCATATACATCCAATTTGATATCTTTTACCCACTATTAATGCCACTTTCATACAGTTAATTTTGTTCACATTTTGACTCTAATCAACCATGTAAGTCACTTTCACATATTAGAGTCACTTGCACCTAAGAGTCACTTGTCACCATATTGAAAAATTAACATGTTAACATCATGTACATGCAATAGACACCTTTAACCACCTCTGTTACCCCTTTCTTATAAGTCAATTTTGGCACCATTTTGGCTCTAATCAATCATGTAAGTAACTTCTCACCATATTAGAGTCACTTTGCACCTTATAAGAGTCACTTGCCATCATATATTGGTACAATAAACATGTTAACATCATGTACATGCAATTAGAAATCCTTTTACACTTTAGTGCCACATTCACGAGTAAATTTTGGTCCACATTTGGTTCTAATTAACCATGTAAGTCACTTTTCACATATAAGAGTCATTTTGCTCCCTATATGAGTCAGTTTACAATCTATTTGGTATAATTAACATATTAACATAAATACATCCAAGTTGACATCTTTTACCACTCTTAGTTCCAACTTATATAGGTCAATTTGTTCCACAATTGGTTCTAATCAAACCATGTAAGTCACTTTTCCCAATTCAAGTCACTTTGCACCCATAAGAGTCACTTTCCACCATATATACAACAA
>NW_027418272.1:0-12353 GCF_009905375.1 Apium graveolens | reverse complement strand
GGAACTAAGAGGTGGTAAAAAGATGTCAACTTGGATGTATATGATGTTAACATGTTAATTATACAAATAGATTGTAGAAACTGACTCATATAGGGAGCAAAATGACTCTTATATGGTGAAAAGTGACTTACATGGTTAATTAGAACCAAAATGTGGACCAAAATTGACGTATGAATGTGGCACTAAGAGGTGGTAAAAGGATTTCTAATTGCATGTACATGTTAACATGTTAATTGTACCAATATATGATGGCAAGTGACTCTTATAAGGTGCAAAGTGACTCTAATATGGTGAGAAGTTACTTACATGATTGATTAGAGCCAAAATGTGGCCAAAAATTGACTTATAAGAAAGGGGTAACAAGAGGTGGTTAAAGGATGTCTAATTGCATGTACATGATGTTAACATGTTAATTTTTCAATATATGGTGACAAGTGACTCTTATAGGGTGCAAAGTGACTCTAATATGGTGAAAAGTGACTTACATGGTTGATTAGAGTCAAAATGTGGAACAAAATTAACTTGTATGAAAGTGGCATTAATAGGTGGTAAAAGGATATCAAATTGGATGTATATGATGTTAACATGTTAATTGTTGTATTTATGGTGGAAAGTGACTCTTATAGGGTGCAAAGTGACTCTAATATGGTGAAAAGTGACTTACATGGTTGATTAGAACGAAAATGTGGACCAAAATTGACATGTATGAAAGTGGAACTAAGAGGTGGTAAAAGGATGTCAAATTGGATGTATATGATGTTAACATGTTAATTATACAAATAGATTGTTGAAAGTGACTCATATAGGGTGCAAACTGACTGTAATATGGTGAAAAGTGACTTACATGGTTAATTAGGACCAAAATTGGACCAAAATTGACTTGCATGAATTGGCACTAAGAGGTGGTAAAAGGATTTCTAATTGCGTGTACATGATGTTAACATGTTAATTGTACCAATATGATGGCAAGTGACTCTTATAAGGTGCAAAGTGACTCTAATATGGTGAGAAGTCACTTACATGATTGATTCATGAACCAAAATGTGGCCCAAAATGGACTTTTAGGAAAGGAGTCCAAGAGGTGGTTTAAAGGATGTCTATTGCATGTAACATGATGTTAACATGTTAATTGTATCAATATATTGTGGCAAGTGACTTTTATACGACGCAAAGTGGCCTCCATATGTTGAAAAAGTGGACTTACATGGTTGATTACAGCTAAAATGTGGAACAAAATTAACTTGTATGAAAGTAGCATTAATAGGTGGTAAAAGGATGTCAAATTGGATGGTATATGATGTTAACCTGTAATTGTTGTATATATGGTGGAAAGTGACTCTTATAGGGTGAAAAGTGACCTAATATGGTGAAAAATGACTTACATGGTTGATTAGAACCAAAATGTGGAACAAAATTTACCTGTATGAAATTGAACTAAGAGGTGGTAAAAAGATGTCAAATTGGTTGTATATGATGTTAACATGTTAATTATACTAATAGATTGTGGAAAAGTGAATCATATAGGGTGCAAAGTGACTCTAATATGTTGAAAAGTGACTTACATGGTTGATTAGAGCCAAAATGTGGAACACAATTAACTTGTATGAAAGTAGCATTAATAGGTGGTAAAAGGATGTCAATTGGATGTATATGATGTTAACATGTTAATTGTTGTATATATGGTGGAAAGTGACTCTTATAGGGTGCAAAGTGACCTCTAATATGGTGAAAAGTGACTTACATGGTTGATTAGATCCAAAATGTGGAACAAATTGACCTGTATGAAATTGGAAGTAAGAGGTGGTACAAAGATGTCAAATTGGATGTATATATGATGTTAACATGTTAATTATACTAATAGATTGTGGAAAGTGAATCATATAGGGTGCAAAATGACTCTAATATGGTGAAAAGTGACTTACCATGGTTAATTAGAACCAAAATGTGGACCAAAATTGACTTGTATGAATGTGGCACTAAGAGGTGGTAAAAAGATTTCTAATTGCATGTACATGATGTTAACATGTTAATTGTACCAATATATGGTGGCAAGTGACTCTTATAAGATGCAAAGTGACTCTAATATGGTGAGAAGTCACTTACATGATTGATAAGAGCCAAAATGTGGCCCAAAATTAACTTGTAGGAAAGGGTACCAAGAGGTGGTTAAAGGATGTCTAATTGCATGTACATGATGTTAACATGTTAATTGTATCAATATATGGTGACAAGTGACTCTTATAGGGTGCAAAGTGATTCTAATATGGTGAAAAGTGACTTACATGGTTGATTAGAGCCAAAATGTGGAACAAAATTAACTTGTATGAAAGTGGCATTAATAGGTGGTAAAAGGATAATAAATTGGATGTATATGATGTTAACATGTTAATTGTTGTATTATGGTGGAAAGTGACTCTTATAGGTGCAAAGTGACTCTAAATGGTGAAAAGTGACTTACATGGTTGATTAGAACCAAATGTGGAACAAAATTGACCTGTATGAAAGTGGAACTAAGAGGTGGTAAAAAGATGTCAAATTGGATGTATATGATGTTAACATGTTAATTATACAAATAGATTGTGGAAAGTGACTCTAATAAGGGTGCAAAATGACTCTAATATGGTGAAAATTGACTTACATGGTTAATTAGAACCAAAATGTGGACCAAAATTGACTCGGATGAATGTGGCACTAAGAGTTGGTAAAAGGATTTCTAATTGCATGTACATGATGTTAACATGTTAATTGTACCAATATATGATGGCAAGTGACTCTTATAAGGTCAAAGTGACTCTAATATGCTGAGAAGTCACTTACATGATTGATTAGAGCCAAATCTGGCCAAAAATTGACTTGATAGAAAGGGGTAACAAGAGGTTTAAAGGATGTCTAATTGCCTGTACATGATGTTAACATGTTAATTGTATCAATATATGGTGACAAGTGACTCTTATAGGGTGCAAAGTGATTCTAATATGGTGAAAAGTGACTTACATGGTTGATTAGAGCCAAAATGTGGAACAAAATTAACTTGTATGAAAGTGGCATTAATAGGTGGTAAAAGGATATAAACATTGGATGTATATGATGTTACATGTTAATTGTTGTATTTATGGTGGAAAGTGACTCTTATAGGTGCAAAGTGACTCTAAAATGGTGAAAAGTGACTTACATGGTTGATTAGAACCAAAATGTGGAACAAAATTGACCTGTTTGAAAGTGGAACTAAGAGGTGGTAAAAGATGTCAATTGGATGTATATGATGTTAACATGTTAATTATACAAATAGATTGTGGAAAGTGACTCATATAGGGTGCAAATGACTCTAATATGGTGAAAAGTGACTTACATGGTTAATTAGAACCAAAATGTGGAAAAAAAAATTGACTCGGATGAATGTGGAACTAAGAGGTGGTAAAAGGATTTTTAATTGCAAGTGACTCTTATAAGGTGCAAAGTGACTCTAATATGCTGAGAAGTCACTTACATGATTGATTAGAGCCAAATGTGGCCAAAAATTGACTTGTAGGAAAAGAGGTACCAAGAGGTGGTTAAAGGACATCTAATTGCATGTACATGATGTTAACATGTTAATTGTATCAATATATGGTGACAAGTGACTCTTATAAGGTGCAAAGTGATTCTAATATGGTGAAAAGGTGACTTACATGGTTGATTAGAGCCAAAATGTGGAACAAAATTAACTGGTATGAAAGTGGCATTAATAGGTGGTAAAAGGATATCAAATTGGATTATATGATGTTAACATGTTAATTGTTTGTATTTATGGTGGAAAGTGACTCTTATAGGGGTGCAAAGTGACTCTAAAATGGTTAAAAATGACTTACATGGTTAAATAGAACCAAAATGTGGAACAAAATTGACCTGTATGAAAGTGCAACTAAGAGGTGGTTAAAGGATGTCTAATTGCATGTACATGATGTTAACATGTTAATTTTTTCAATATATGGTGACAAGTGACACTTATAGGGTGCAAAGTGACTCTAATATGGTGAAAAGTGACTTACATGGTTGATTAGAACCAAAAATGTGGACCAAAATTGACATTGCATGAATGTGGCACTAAGAGGTGTTAAAAGGATTTCTAATTGCATGAACATGATGTTAACATGTTAATTGTTGTATTTATGGTGGAAAGTGACTCATATAGGGTGCAAAGTGACTCTAATATGGTGAAAAGTGACTTACATGGTTGATTAGAACCAAAATGTGGACCAAAATTGACATGTATGAAAGTGGAACTAAGAGGTGGTAAAAGGATGTCAAATTGGATGTATATGATGTTAACATGTTAATTATACAAATAGATTGTGTAAAGTGACTCATATAGGGTGCAAAATGACTCTAATATGGTGAAAAGTGACTTACATGGTTAATTAGAACCAAAAAGTGGACCAAAATTGACTTGCATGAATGTGGCACTAAGAGGTGGTAAAAGGATTTCTAATTGCATGTACATAATGTTAACATGTTAATTGTACCAATATATGATGGCAAGTGACTCTTATAAGGTGCAAAGTGACTCTAATATGGTGAGAAGTCACTTACATGATTGATTATAGCCAAAATGTGGCCAAAAATTGACTTGTAGGAAAGGGGTACCAAGAGGTGGTTAAAGGATGTCTAATTGCATGTACATGATGTTAACATGTTAATTTTTTCAATATATGGTGACAAGTGACACTTATAGGGTGCAAAGTGACTCTAATATGGTGAAAACTGACTTACATGGTTGATTAGAACCAAAATGTGGACCAAAATTGACTTGCATGAATGTGGCAGTAAGAGGTGGTAAAAGGATTTCTTATTGCATGTACATGATGTTAACATGTTAATTGTTGTATTTATGGTGGAAAGTGACTCATATAGGGTGCAAAGTGAATCTAATATGGTGAAAAGTGACTTACATGGTTGATTAGAACCAAAATGTGGACCAAAATTGACATGTATGAAAGTGGAACTAAGAGGTGGTAAAAGGATGTCAAATTGGATGTATATGATGTTAACATGTTAATTATACAAATAGATTGTGGAAAGTGACTCATATAGGGTGCAAAATGACTCTAATATGGTGAAAAGTGACTTACATGGTTAATTAGAACCAAAATGTGGACCAAAATTGACTTGCATGAATGTGGCACTAAGACGTGATAAAAAGATTTCTAATTGCATGTACATGATGTTAACATGTTAATTGTACCAATATATGATGGCAAGTGACTCTTATAAGGTGCAAAGTGACTCTAATATGGTGAGAAGTCACTTACATGACTGATTAGAACCAAAATGTGGCCCAAAATTGACTTGTAGGAAAGGAGTACCAAGAGGTGGTTAAAGGATGTCTAATTACATGTACATGATGTTAACATGTTAATTGTATCAATATATGGTGACAAGTGACTCTTATAGGGTGCAAAGTGACTCTAATATGGTGAAAAGTGACTTGGTTGATTAGAGCCAAAATGTGGAACAAAATTAACTTGTATGAAAGTGGCATTAATAGGTGGTAAAAGGATGTCAAATTGGATGTATATGACGTTAACATGTTAATTGTTGTATATATGGTGGAAAGTGACTCTTATAGGGTGCAAAGTGACTTTAATATGGTGAAAAGTGACTTACATGGTTTGATTAGAACCAAATTGTGGAACAAAATTGACCTGTATAAGTTGGAACTAAGAGGTGGTAAAAAGATGTCAACTTCGATGTATATGATGTTAACATGTTAATTATACAAATAGATTGTAGAAACTGACTCATATAGGGAGCAAAATGACTCTTATATGGTGAAAAGTGACTTACATGGTTAATTAGAACCAAAATGTGGACCAAAATTGACTCGTATGAATGTGGCACTAAGAGGTGGTAAAAGGATTTCTAATTGCATGTACATGATGTTAACATGTTAATTGTACCAATATATGATGGCAAGTGACTCTTATAAGGTGCAAAGTGACTCTAATATGGTGAGAAGTTACTTACATGATTGATTAGAGCCAAAATGTGGCCAAAAATTGACTTATAAGAAAGGGGTAACAAGAGGTGGTTAAAGGATGTCTAATTGCATGTACATGATGTTAACATGTTAATTTTTTCAATATATGGTGACAAGTGACTCTTATAGGGTGCAAAGTGACTCTAATATGGTGAAAAGTGACTTACATTGTTGATTAGAGTCAAAATGTGGAACAAAATTAACTTGTATGAAAGTGGCATTAATAGGTGGTAAAAGGATATCAAATTGGATGTATATGATGTTAACATGTTAATTGTTGTATTTATGGTGGAAAGTGACTCTTATAGGGTGCAAAGTGACTCTAATATGGTGAAAAGTGACTTACATGGTTGATTAGAACGAAAATGTGGACCAAAATTGACATGTATGAAAGTGGAACTAAGAGGTGGTAAAAGGATGTCAAATTGGATGTATATGATGTTAACATGTTAATTATACAAATAGATTGTTGCAAGTGACTCATATAGGGTGCAAACTGACTGTAATATGGTGAAAAGTGACTTACATGGTTAATTAGGACCAAAATGTGGACCAAAATTGACTTGCATGAATTTGGCACTAAGAGGTGGTAAAAGGATTTCTAATTGCGTGTACATGATGTTAACATGTTAATTGTACCAATATATGATGGCAAGTGACTCTTATAAGGTGCAAAGTGACTCTAATATGGTGAGAAGTCACTTACATGATTGATTAGAACCAAAATGTGGCCCAAAATGGACTTTTAGGAAAGGAGTACCAAGAGGTGGTTAAAGGATGTCTAATTGCATGTACATGATGTTAACATGTTAATTGTATCAATATATTGTGGCAAGTGACTTTTATACGACGCAAAGTGACTCCAATATGTTGAAAAGTGACTTACATGGTTGATTACAGCTAAAATGTGGAACAAAATTAACTTGTATGAAAGTAGCATTAATAGGTGGTAAAAGGATGTCAAATTGGATGTATATGATGTTAACATGTTAATTGTTGTATATATGGTGGAAAGTGACTCTTATAGGGTGAAAAGTGACTCTAATATGGTGAAAAATGACTTACATGGTTGATTAGAACCAAAATGTGGAACAAAATTTACCTGTATGAAATTGAACTAAGAGGTGGTAAAAAGATGTCAAATTGGTTGTATATGATGTTAACATGTTAATTATACTAATAGATTGTGGAAAGTGAATCATATAGGGTGCAAAGTGACTCTAATATGTTGAAAAGTGACTTACATGGTTGATTAGAGCCAAAATGTGGAACACAATTAACTTGTATGAAAGTAGCATTAATAGGTGGTAAAAGGATGTCAAATTGGATGTATATGATGTTAACATGTTAATTGTTGTATATATGGTGGAAGTGACTCTTATAGGGTGCAAAGTGACTCTAATATGGTGAAAAGTGACTTACATGGTTGATTAGATCCAAAATGTGGAACAAAATTGACCTGTATGAAATTGGAAGTAAGAGGTGGTACAAAGATGTCAAATTGGATGTATATATGATGTTAACATGTTAATTATACTAATAGATTGTGGAAAGTGAATCATATAGGGTGCAAAATGACTCTAATATGGTGAAAAGTGACTTACATGGTTAATTAGAACCAAAATGTGGACCAAAATTGACTTGTATGAATGTGGCACTAAGAGGTGGTAAAAAGATTTCTAATTGCATGTACATGATGTTAACATGTTAATTGTACCAATATATGGTGGCAAGTGACTCTTATAAGATGCAAAGTGACTCTAATATGGTGAGAAGTCACTTACATGATTGATAAGAGCCAAAATGTGGCCCAAAATTAACTTGTAGGAAAGGGGTACCAAGAGGTGGTTAAAGGATGTCTAATTGCATGTACATGATGTTAACATGTTAATTGTATCAATATATGGTGACAAGTGACTCTTATAGGGTGCAAAGTGATTCTAATATGGTGAAAAGTGACTTACATGGTTGATTAGAGCCAAAATGTGGAACAAAATTAACTTGTATGAAAGTGGCATTAATAGGTGGTAAAAGGATATAAAATTGGATGTATATGATGTTAACATGTTAATTGTTGTATTTATGGTGGAAAGTGACTCTTATAGGTGCAAAGTGACTCTAAAATGGTGAAAAGTGACTTACATGGTTGATTAGAACCAAAATGTGGAACAAAATTGACCTGTATGAAAGTGGAACTAAGAGGTGGTAAAAGATGTCAAATTGGATGTATATGATGTTAACATGTTAATTATACAAATAGATTGTGGAAAGTGACTCTAATAAGGTGCAAAATGACTCTAATATGGTGAAAATTGACTTACATGGTTAATTAGAACCAAAATGTGGACCAAAATTGACTCGGATGAATTTGGCACTAAGAGTTGGTAAAAGGATTTCTAATTGCATGTACATGATGTTAACATGTTAATTGTACCAATATATGATGGCAAGTGACTCTTATAAGGTTCAAAGTGACTCTAATATGCTGAGAAGTCACTTACATGATTGATTAGAGCCAAAATCTGGCCAAAAATTGACTTGTAGGAAAGGGGTAACAAGAGGTGGTTAAAGGATGTCTAATTGCCTGTACATGATGTTAACATGTTAATTGTATCAATATATGGTGACAAGTGGACTCTTATAGGGTGCAAAGTGATTCTAATATGGTGAAAAGTGACTTACATGGTTGATTAGAGCCAAAATGTGGAACAAAATTAACTTGTATGAAAGTGGCATTAATAGGTGGTAAAAGGATATAAAATTGGATGTATATGATGTTAACATGTTAATTGTTGTATTTATGGTGGAAAGTGACTCTTATAGGTGCAAAGTGACTCTAAAATGGTGAAAAGTGACTTACATGGTTGATTAGAACCAAAATGTGGAACAAAATTGACCTGTTTGAAAGTGGAACTAAGAGGTGGTAAAAGATGTCAAATTGGATGTATATGATGTTAACATGTTAATTATACAAATAGATTGTGGAAAGTGACTCATATAGGGTGCAAAATGACTCTAATATGGTGAAAAGTGACTTACATGGTTAATTAGAACCAAAATGTGGAAAAAAATTGACTCGGATGAATGTGGAACTAAGAGGTGGTAAAAGGATTTTTAATTGCAAGTGACTCTTATAAGGTGCAAAGTGACTCTAATATGCTGAGAAGTCACTTACATGATTGATTAGAGCCAAAATGTGGCCAAAAATTGACTTGTAGGGAAAGAGGTACCAAGAGGTGGTTAAAGGACATCTAATTGCATGTACATGATGTTAACATGTTAATTGTATCAATATATAGTGACAAGTGACTCTTATAAGGTGCAAAGTGATTCTAATATGGTGAAAAGTGACTTACATGGTTGATTGGAGCCAAAATGTGGAACAAAATTAATTTGTATGAAAGTGGCATTAATAGGTGGTAAAAGGATATCAAATTGGATGTATATGATGTTAACATGTTAATTGTTGTATTTATGGTGGAAAGTGACTCTTATAGGGTGCAAAGTGACTCTAAAATGGTTAAAAATGACTTACATGGTTAAATAGAACCAAAATGTGGAACAAAATTGACCTGTATGAAAGTGCAACTAAGAGGTGGTTAAAGGATGTCTAATTGCATGTACATGATGTTAACATGTTAATTTTTTCAATATATGGTGACAAGTGACACTTATAGGGTGCAAAGTGACTCTAATATGGTGAAAAGTGACTTACATGGTTGATTAGAACCAAAATGTGGACCAAAATTGACTTGCATGAATGTGGCACTAAGAGGTGGTAAAAGGATTTCTAATTGCATGAACATGATGTTAACATGTTAATTGTTGTATTTATGGTGGAAAGTGACTCATATAGGGTGCAAAGTGACTCTAATATGGTGAAAAGTGACTTACATGGTTGATTAGAACCAAAATGTGGACCAAAATTGACATGTATGAAAGTGGAACTAAGAGGTGGTAAAAGGATGTCAAATTGGATGTATATGATGTTAACATGTTAATTATACAAATAGATTGTGTAAAGTGACTCATATAGGGTGGCAAAATGACTCTAATATGGTGAAAAAGTGACTTACATGGTTAATTAGAACCAAAATGTGGACCAAATTGACTTGCATGAATGTGGCACTAAGAGGTGGTAAAAGGATTTCTAATTGCATGTACATAATGTTAACATGTTAATTGTACCAATATATGATGGCAAGTGACTCTTATAAGGTGCAAAGTGACTCTAATATGGTGAGAGAGTCACTTACATGACTGATTAGAACCAAAATAGTGGCCCAAAATTGACCTTGTAGGAAAGAGTACCAAGAGGTGGTTAAAGGGATGTCTAATTGCATGTACATGATGTTAACATGTTAATTGTATCATATATTATGGCAAGTGAACTCTTATAGGGACACAAAGTGACTCTAATATGGTGAAAAAGGGACCTTACATGGTTGATTAGAGCCAAAATGTGGAACAAAATTAACTTGTATGAAAGTAGCATTAATAGGTTGTAAAAGGATATCAAATTGGATTATATGATGTTAACATGTTAATTGTTGTATTTATGGTGGAAAGTGACTCTTCATAGGGTGCTAAAGTGACTCTAATATGGTGAAAAGTGACTTACATGGTTGATTAGAACAAAATGTGGACCAAAATTGCCATGTATGAAAGTGGAACTAAGAGGTGTAAAGGATGTCAAATTGGATGTATATGAGGTTAACATGTTAATTATACAAATAGATTGTGGAAGTGATCATATAGGGTGCAAAATGACTCTAATATGTTGAAAAGTGAACTTACATGGTTAATTAGAACAAATGTGGACAAAAATTGACTTGCATGAATGTGGCACTAAGAAGTTGGTAAAAGATTTCTAATTGCATGTACATGATGTATACACTTTTAATTGTACCAATATATGATGGCAAGTGACTCTTATAAAGGTGCAAAAGTGGACTCTATATGGTGAGAAGTCACTTACAGGATCTGATAGAACCAAAATGTGGCACAAAATTGACTTGTAGGAAGGGGAGTACCATAGGGTGGTTAAAGGATGTCTAATTGCATGTACATTTATGTTAACATGTAATTCCCGTATCAACTAGATGGTGACAAGTGACTCTTATAGGGTGCAAAGTGACTCTAATATGGTGAAAAGTGACCTTACATGGTTGATTAGAGTCCAAAATGTGGAACAAAATTAACTTGTATGAAAGTGGCATTAATAGGTGGTAAAAGGAGATCAAATTGGATGTATATGATGTTAACATGTTATTGTTGTATTTATGGTGGAAAGTGACTCTTATAGGTGCAAAGTGACTCTAATATGGTGAAAAGTGACTTACATGGTTGATTAGAACCAAAATGTGGAACAAAATTGACCTGTATGAAAGTGGAACTAAGAGGTGGTAAAAGGATGTCAATTGGATGTATATGATGTTAACATGTTAATATACAAATAGATTGTAGAAAGTGACTCATATAGGGTGGCAAAATGACTGTAATATGGTGAAAAGTGACTTACATGGTTAATTAGAACCAAAATGTGGACCAAAATTGATCTGCTATGAATGTGGCAACTAAGAGGTGGTAAAAGGATTTCTAATTGCATGTACATGATGTTAACATGTTAATTGTACCAATATATGATGGCAAGTGACTCTTATAAGGGGTGCAAAGTGACTCTAATATGGTGAGAAGTCACTTACATGCTTGATTAGAACCAAAATGTGGCCCAAAAAGGACTTATAAGAAAGGGGTACAAGAGGTGGTTTAAAGGATGTCTATGCATGTACATGATGTTAATGTTAATTTTCAGATATGGTGACAAGTGACTCTTAAGGTTGCAAAGTGACTCTAATATGGTGAAAAGTGCTTACATGTTGATTAGAGTCAAAATGTGGAACAAAATTAACTGTATGAAAGTGGCATTAATAGGTGGTAAAAGGATATCAAATTGGATGTATATGATGTTAACATGTTAATTGTTGTATTTATGGTGGAAAGTGACTCTATAGGGTGCAAAGTGACTCTAAATGGTGAAAAGTGACTTACATGGTTGATTAGAACGAAAAAATGTGGACCAAAATTGACATGTATGAAAGTGGAATAGAGTGGGTTAAAAGGATGTCAAATGGATGATATGATGTGGTAACATGTTAATTATACAAATAGATGAAGTGACTCATATAGGGTGCAAATGACTGTAATATGGTGAAAAGTGATACATGGTTAAAGGACCAAAATGTGGACCAAAATTGACTTGCATGAATTTGGCACTAAGAGGTGTAAAAGGATTTCTAATTGCCGTGTACATGATGTTAACATGTTAATGTACCAA
>NW_027418271.1:0-128346 GCF_009905375.1 Apium graveolens | reverse complement strand
AGCTTATCTGTGAGGCACGGAGGCAAGTTAGAGAAAACAAAATGCCTTCTCATTCAACAATTGAATATTTCCACTTTGAAGAAGGAGAATCATTGAATGATACATTCAACAGATTTCAGAACTATTGAATGGATTAAAGCTGTATGGGAGAATGTACCAAGTCAAGGACTCCATCTAAAATTTCTAAGGTCTCTACCAAGGAATGGAAGCCTATGACTGTTTCTCTAAGAATTCTCAAGTTATAAGGACTTCACACTTAAAGATTATATGGAATTTTGAAGACTTATGAACTTGAGATGGAGCCAGATGAGCTGTTGGAAAAGGGAAAGAGAAAGGAGGATCAGTTGCCTTGTAGCTGACAGTGAAAATTGAAGCCATAAATGAGGAAACAATGCCAAGTCTCAAAATTGGCACAAGTAATCATACAAGCAGGGTAAAGAGCAAGTTGCTGAGGATGAAGACAATTCCATCAGGATGACTCTGATGATATTGATGACATCTGGCCTTTCTGTCCAGAGGTTTGCAAAGATGAAGTTCAGGAAAAACACAAAGTTCACTAAGCCAAACAAAAACATGGTGGACAAATCAAGTTCAAATGTTACAACTTTGATTAGTGACACTTTGCAAGTGAGTGTAGGAAGCCAAATTCTGAGAAAAAAATTTGAGCAAGTTGATTACAAAGGAAGTATTTTGATTTTTACTCAAACAAAAGGAAAGAGCTTTTCTCACTCAAGAAGATTGGGCAGCAGATGGGGTAAATGAAGATGATTATATGGAATAATGTCAACCTAGCCACTAATGGCTAATTCTGACGAAATTTGAAACCTAGGTCATCACAGCAACCAGGTAATTACGTACTGATCTCTCTCAGCCTTTCTACACATGAATGCAAATGGAAGCCATAAATGATTGTCCAATGAATTATAATCATTTTGCGTGTTTCTCCTTAAATAACTATCTAAAGAAAACACTAGGACATCAAAGAAAATAATGTGTTTTAAGTGATAGGAATGCTGTGTTAGAGAGTCAGGTAATTGAGCTTGAAAGATTAAACTTAAATGCTTGACTGTCGAGAGTGAACTAGAAGAAGCTGTTAAGAAAGTAGAAATTCTTTCTAACAGTTAGAAAGTGAGCAAGAGGTAATCAAGGCCTGGAAACATCTAGGGATGTGGTGTTCAAATTGCCAAGGTTCAGGGAATTGAACTCATTCTGTGAGGATGCCTAGAAGAAAAACAAAAAGAAGTTAGAATTAATTGATGGATTGTCAACGGATGTGGAATCACGGATGATGAAAGTATCCGTTGAAGGAAGAAAAGGAGCATCCGTTGAAGGCTCATCAATTAAAACAGGCAAGTTCTTTTGAAAAATAAAAGAATGATTCAACTCTCAAGAACTTTGTCAGAGAAGGAGCAAGTACATCCAGAGATGTCAGTAAGGTGAATATAGGACACATGACTTTAGATCAGTTGAAAGATAGGCTTAAGGTTGGTTGAGGTAAGAAAGGAAACTAAAAGAAAATCTAAAAGAAATGGGAAGGTAGGGATTAATAAACATAACAATTACACACCTGATAGGTATGCTCCTAGAAAAAGCTGTGTACATTGTAAAAGTGTTAATCACCTATCTGATAATTGCAGATCTGTTAAAAATGCTTCCATGCCTTCAAATCCCTCCATGCCTAACATGTCTATGTCACCTCTGCATGCTATGCCTGTTATATCTCACCAGAATCCCCATGCACATTTTGCAAACATGCCATACATTAACAATCCTTACTTTACTGCATTTAGTATGCCTCAAATGCCATACAATATGCCTATGTGGAATAACATGTTTGCACAACCTATGCCTTATCAAATTCAATCAAATGTGTTAAATGATTCCGTGACTAACCCTACACTTCAACCAACCACATCTGAGACCAAGGTTGACCCAAAGTTACCTAAGTCAAAGATGCAGGAGGAATGAAGTCTAGGAAAAAGACTAACAAGGCAGGACCCAAGGAAACTTGGGTACCAAAATCAACTTGATTGATTTTGTTGTGTGCAGGGACAAAGAAGGAATCTATGGTACTTGGACAGTGGTTGTTCAAGACACATGATAGGAGATTTCACCCTGCTCACAGAATTTAAGGAGAGAGCTGGCCCTAGCATAACCTTTGGAGATGACAGCAAAGGATTCACTATGGGATATGGCTTGATTTCAAAAGAAATGTCATCATTGATGAAGTTGCATTGGTTGATGGTCTCAAACACAATTTATTGAGCATCAGTCAACTATGTGACAGAGGGAATACTGTTTCCTTCAATTCTGAAGCCTGTATTGTCACAAGTAAAAAGGACAATAAAGTGGTTCTAACTGGAGTTAGAAAAGGAAATGTGTACTTAGCTGATTTCAACTCTACAGATGCAGAATCCATTACTTGTCTTCTCAGCAAAGCTAGTCCAGTTGAAAGTTGGCTATGGCATAAGAAGTTGTCCCATTTGAATTTTAAGACAATGAATGATCTGGTCAAAAAGGACTTAGTTAGAGGAATGCCTCTAGTGGAATTCACAAGGGATGGACTGTGTGATGCTTGTCAGAAAGGAAAGCAAAAGAAAGTATCATTCAGTAAGAAGCTTGAATCTGCAATTGATGAACCACTGCAACTTCTACACATGGATCTCTTTGGACCAGTCAATGTATTGTCAATTTCAAGGAAAAGATACTGCCTAGTGATTGTAGATGATTTCTCAAAGTTTTCATGGGTTTATTTTCTTGGATCAAAGGATGAAGCTAGTGAAATCATCATCAATCATATCAAGCAAGTCAACAATCATCTTGATTTCAAAGTAAGGAATATTAGGAGTGACAATGGAACTGAGTTCAAGAATTCAACCATGAAGATGTTCTGTGGAGTAAATGGGATCATGCATGAGTTCTCAGCTCCAAGAACTCCACAACAAAATGGTGTGGTGGAAAGGAAGAACATATCACTAATTGAAGCTGCAAGGACAATGCTTGAGGAGTCAAAGCTCCCAACTTGTTTTTGGGCTGAGGCTGTTAACTGTGCATGTTACACTCAGAATATTTCTCTAATCAATCAAGCAAAATGCATGACTCCCTATCAATTATTCAAGAGAAGAAAACCAACTTTAAACTTTCTACATGTCTTTGGTTGCAAATGTTACATCTTAAGGAATCAATCTGATCACAAAGGAAAGTTTGATGCAAAGGCTGATGAAGGAATATTTGTTGGTTATTCTGCTGGAAAATCTTATAGGGTCTACAATCTAAGAACCAACATTGTCATGGAATCTGTACATGTTGTGTTTGATGATAAAAAGATTAATGGACTAACAGATGAGGGACATCATGAAGGACTCAAATTTGAAAATATTGAGATATATTGTGATGATAGTGAAGATGAGAATGATGAAGAAGACATCTCAAGAAGAAACCAGAGTCTGTCTTTGGATAATGCACAGAATGCTGCATCCGTTAAAAGTCAAAATTCAGCTTTCATTGAAAGAAGCAATGCAGCATCCGTTGAAAGACAAAGTGCATCATCCGTTGAAGTTCATAACGAAGCATCCGTTGATCACAGTCTGTCAACGGATAATCACTTCACCTCATCAGTTGATAGAACTCCCATTTCCTTTCAAAGGATCAGCAACTCAGGGGGAGTTTCAACAAATCAACATTCTATCTCACATCATGACAATACTGAGGCAACCTCATTAAGGGCTAATCTACCACCTCAAAGGAAATGGACCAAGAATCACCCTTTTGAACTGATCATTAGTAATGCTATATCAAAAGTACAAACTAGAAGGGCTACTCAAGATGAATGTCTGTATAGTAGCTTTCTATCACAGGAGGAACCTAAGAGAGTGGAAGAAGCTCTATTGGATCCAGATTGGATTTTAGCAATGCAAGAGGAGCTAAACCAATTTGAGAGGAACAAAGTATGGAAGCTGGTACCCAAGCCAAAGAACAAGAGTTCTATTGACACAAAATGGGTATTCAGAAACAAGATAGATGAAAATGGCATTGTCATAAGGAATAAAGCCAGATTGGTTGCCAAAGGCTATTCTCAACAAGAGGGAATAGATTTTGATGAAACATTTGCTCCAGTTGCAAGACTTGAAGCCATCAGAATCTTTCTAGCCTATGCAGCTAATGCCAATTTCAAAGTCTATCAGATGGATGTCAAGAGTGCATTTCTAAATGGGGAATTGGAGGAAGAAGTTTATGTAACCCAACCTCCTGGTTTTGAAGATCCAAATTTTCCAGACAATGTGTATTATTTGTTGAAAGCACTCTATGGACTAAAGCAAGCACCTAGAGCCTGGTATGAGACTTTATCAAAGTTCCTTCTAGATAATCACTTCACAAGAGGTACCGTTGACAAAACTCTCTTCTTTAGAAATGTTAATGGCTCTAAGATACTTGTACAAATTTATGTAGATGATATTATATTTGGATCTACAGATGATAAACTTTGTAAAAAGTTTGCTAAATTAATGCAAAGAAAATATGAAATGAGCATGATGGGAGAGCTAACTTACTTTCTTGGTTTACAAGTTAAACAAGTTAGTGGTGGAAATTTCATTAGTCAAACTAAATATATTTATGATCTTTTAAATAAGTTTGACTTAATGGATTGTTCACCTGCAAAAACTCCCATGGCCACTGCCACCAAGCTTGAATTAAACAAGGCTGAAAAGTCTGTGGATATTACAAGTTATAGAGGCATGGTTGGCTCACTTTTATATTTAACTGCCAGTAGACCTGATATTTTGTTTTCTACATGTCTCTGTGCTAGATTTCAAGCTGACCCTAAAGAATCTCACTTAGTGGCTATTAAAAGAATTTTCAGATATCTCAAAGGGACTCCAAATCTAGGAATTTGGTACCCTAGAGAGTCTGGTTTTGATCTAATTGGCTACTCAGATGCAGATTATGCAGGTTGCAAATTAGACAGGAAAAGCACAACAGGCACCTGTCAATTTCTAGGAAACAAGCTTGTATCATGGTTCAGCAAGAAGCAGAATTCTGTTTCCACATCAACAGCTGAAGCTGAATACATTGCAGCTGGTAGTTGCTGTGCACAAATACTGTGGATGAGGAATCAGTTATTTGACTATGGTATAACTGTTGACAAAATTCCAATATTTTGTGACAACACAAGTGCCATTGCCATTACTGAAAATCCAGTGCAGCACTCAAGAACCAAGCACATTGATATCAAGTACCACTTCATTAGGGAACATGTGATGAAAGGTACAGTGGAACTTCATTTTGTTCCAAGTGAAAAGCAGATTGCAGACATATTTACCAAGCCACTTGATGAATCAACATTCACAAGATTAGTAAGTGAGTTAGGTATGCTTAACTATTCATAATCTATGTCATCTAGGTAATCTGTCTTGTAGCCTGAAATGAATCTGCTGCAAGAACAAAGTTGGCTTTAATCAAGACTTATCCTATCAACAGATATTCCCTATCCGTTGAAAGCCAAAATTGTTCTATCAACGGATATTCATTATCCGTTGAAAGACAAATACATTTCTGGTAATTTTATCCTTCAACGGATAAAATAGTGTTGTTCATCAACGGATAACTATTTACCTTATCCGTTGATGTGTCACATTAGTGAGTCACGGCCGTTGATTCTTTTACTCAACCGTTGATACAGATATACAGTGTTGTATGTATTTGTATTTACGGTAGTTTTCAGAATTTTTACAGTTTCTTTTATTCCTGAACGGCTTTCACTTACTTAAAAGTATCATTTAATTGTTTTAATTTGTGTTTTAGTTCAAGTAAGTATAAAAGCCCAATTGAATTCTTATTTTCACTTTATGCTTTCTTGCAATTATCATTCTCTTTCTCTCTCAATTCTCAATTTCTTCTCTGCAACCTCTACTCTCAAAAATGGCACCAGTAGTCAAAATTATGTCTCAAACAGGATTTGTTTATGAAAAGAATAATTTCATAGTCTTGGTTGAAAAGAAGGAAGCCCATTCTGATTATCACAAGATGATGGACTTCATCAAGAACTGCAAACTGAGCTATGTAATGCTGGAAGCCCCAACCATCTACTGTGAAGTGATTGAGGAGATTTGGACAACTGCAGAGTTCAACTCCACAGATATGACTATTGCCTTCTCTCTCAAAGGTAAGGACTATTGCATTAATTGTGATGATTTATAATCTTGCTTTAAGTTGCCTGAGAATAATGCCATGACACCACACACTGATAAAGATGTCTCTGTTATGCTAGATTCCATAGGCTATGCTTTTGATTCTGCTAGTTTAGGTAGTATTAGAAGGAAAGGCCTTAGGAAAGAATGGAGTTTTCTTGGAGATGCCTTCATTAAGGTTTTCTCTGGGAAGATTAGCAATTTTGATGCTATCACTTCATCTCTTGTTCATATGCTCTATATGCTAGTTTCTGATAGGTACTTTAATTTTAGCAACTGTGTTATGCTAGAATTAGGTTCCAGATTAGGTAACAAAGCTAATAGACCACATAACATCTACTTTGCTAGATTCTTTATGTTATTGGCTAACCATGTTGCTGAAGGTTTGGTTATATCCAATGAGAATAATAAACTCAAATGATGGGCACAAGAGAAAAGGGTCTTTGCAGACCTTTTGAGAATGAACCTCAACAGCCAGGTGCCATTGGTATACTTGCCAATCATGAATGCACCACAGGTAAGTGAGGTAAATGTTTCTATAACTCCTACTATTTCCAACCTCAATATTTCTTTTCCTTCTAGTGTGGCTATGGAATCTGTGTCATTTTCCAAACAGGCTCCTACCAAAGCCACCAAATCTAAAATCTCCAAAGTCAAGTCAAAGAAACCTACCTCTGTTGTTTCTCAAAAGACAACAGTTGTAACAACTACCATAAACCCTGAAGGGAGTGAACAGGGTGTGAGTGGTGAGGGGAGGGGTGAACATCAAAAAGCCCCCCAGGATAAGGTGAGAGAGGTGAGTGGTACCCATTCCAGCCAAGCCACAGTCTCTCAAAAGACTGTAGTGGTTCAAAAGGAGTCCAGCACATCCCTAGTTGCATCCTCCCAAAAGGATGTAACTATTGAAAATAGTCCCCACCCAGGGACAGAAAAAAAGAGGGAGGGAGACTGAAGCTAAACATTCACCAATTCAAGCCTTTTCAAGGAAGAAGATGGCCAAAACCCTAGTTTCCACACAAGGGGCACACACAGCACAGATACACCCACCAGTATCTGTGCCTTCTCAAATTCAGCTTTATGTGATTCCAGCAAATGTTGAATCACAGCCCCATTCTCTCAATATAGACACACACTGTTACGACCGGCATTTTATGTAATATTATTTGTGAATAATATTAAGTTAAATAAAAATATATTCAATGCTTGTACGTTTGTGTGAGTGAAAATTTCTGCATTTTAAATTTGCTTTGGGTAGTATATGATTTTTCAAAGCAAGAATTTATTTAATTTCTTTATTTTTGATTTATAAGGAATATTCTAAGCTTTGGAAAAATTTTCTTTTAAAAGACATTTTGTACACAAATTTTGAAAATGATTTTATAAAGTCTCTAAAAATCCAAGTTATTTTATGGTATAAGTTTTATAATTTTTGAACTTGTACTTTATTATATAAAAATAAATCTTTGGAAATTAGTTGCTTAATAATTATCAAATTACATGAATAACCTTGCATGCAAACTCTCTTCTATTTAACCAAAGGGCAAAGAAGACATTCTCCACCCCACTAACTCACATTTTGCTAGCCAAATTACCTCCTTGACCTTGCATGCAAACTTGCCTAACTTTAGCTAGAGGGTTATTCTTGTCATTTCCTAAATCCACTCACAATTAGTCTAGTCAAAGACATAAAAACAAAACTAAAGTGATGATCACTCCATTTTCACTCCACCCTCCCCTTTTCTCCTCCCTCCCTCTCGGCTCAACCCTCACTCTCGGCCATCCCATAGCCGAGGCCCTCCATCCCCTTCATTTCTTCATTCTTTCACCCAAACAATCATCTTATATTTAAGTAATTTTACTCCCTATATGTTATTCTTATATATTTCAAAAGTATAGAGTGAAAAACCTATGTTTTGACCTTGCATGGTGATGTTTTTGTTAAACTCAAAGTGAACCTCCTTGATTCTTGTAAATCTAAGGCTTTCACCATGAGTTATAGTATCTTAGGGTCAAGAATGGCTAGACATAAGAGTGTTACACCTATGCGAATGCTGTTTTTACCCTAATCCATTCGGCCATGACTTGATAGGAGCCGAATGGATGGTGTTTTGTTGCCTTGTTAACATTTTTGTGTATTTTGTGATGATAACATGAATTTTGTAGTAAAGTCTTGATAAAATCCTTTTGCATGCTAGTTGATCATTTAGTTGTAATCCATGTTAGGCTTGCATGTTGAATTATGATAAAAATTTATTTGTAAATCATGTTGTTTTGGTTTGAAAAACCCGAAGGCATGCATGCATGTGGAATTCTCTTAGTTTGTTGTGAAATTTTGATCATTTGGAAAGATTTTGTTAGTGAGCCTTAATTTCAGTAGGAATAATGTGATAATATTGATTTATGCTTCTTGTTGCATGGTAATAATTTGTGGTTATCTTTTATAAAAATATATATCTTGTTGTTTCAAAAGCATGAAGATCTGCGATTTGTTAAGAGTAGTCTCTTTTGTTTTGCCATAGTTGCACCTTAGGTAAGGATGATCTCACCAAGGGTATTTTAAGAAAAAGGGAGTTAGTTCAGTAGAATACCAAGTATAGGTCTTGGTTTAAGTATTTAGTTGTTGTTAGTTGGGTTTGTCAAGTCAAAATCTTGGAAAATGAGAAGTTATAGTTTCTGCAGAAAAATCAGTTTAGTACCCTGAGGTTTAGAGTGAGTTTTGACCATGTCATTGATGTGCACTTTGAGGCCCAAGCCACCAGAAGTTAGTATGGGGAGTATATAATAGGTTTTAGGAGTTGGTTGGAGGTTTGCATGTCATTTGGTTAGGTGCACAAGTAGAATAACAAAATCTGTCCAGCAGGGGACAGTTTTGTTGCAACTTAGAAATAGGGAGATTTGGCCATGTCATGGGTAGGCCCTCATTAGGCCCAATTGGGCCTTAGTTAGAGGGTATGTCAGAGAAGTTTTTCCAACCATAGTTCATAGGATATGAGCTAGAACCATGTGTCACAAGTTAATTCAAGTCAGGGCATTTTCTGCCCAGAAAAACAGGGGAACCTTGGACTTTTAGCTTAGGCCCAAGAAGGCCCAAGCCAGGCCTTTGAGCCACATCAAGCTTGTGAGATGCCCTTAGGTCAGGAGAGTCTTGTGTAAAAATTTTGAAGAAAAACTTGTAGTTTAAGAGTGTCTAATGCACTCAAGAAACCTTAGTTACCATTCTGAAATTTGCACCAGTAAGCACTTTCACTTATCACATAGTTTTAGGACACTTAGAAGTGAGTATTAGGTCGACCACCATAGTTGTAAGATAGTATAAGGTCAGTAGAGCAAGAGGCACAAGTGAGGGTCAATAGGTTTTGGATAATTTAGGAAAGGCACATTGAGTTAGGAAGCCCAAATTCGAAGACTTCGTTTAGTTAGCGACCAAGTAATTTAAGTGGTGAGTCGAGATCATCCGAGCCTAGTGTGGCGTTATGGTGTATGTGATGTTATTTGGTATTAATATACAATATGTGATTATGTGGCTACGTGTGTACATTTAAAAATATAAATGTTGGATATGAATTAAGTGTGTATAGGCCTAAGTGCCATCCATGTTTAATTTCGGGTTGTAAATAGGTTAAGATGGAAAGAATATAATATAATGAGGATTATTATTATTTATGTAGGATCTCGAGACGAGGGAAAACTTGCCTTAAAAGTCGAGTGAAGCTCCAGTTGTTGCTCCTACCAGTCAGACCAGACCAGTCTATCTCAAGGCAAGTGATTCAACTTGACCTTCGTATTTGCTGAAAACAGTTCATATATATATATCGATGCAATTATCCTGAGTCATTTTGATGTATTTAAATTAAGCGTATCTTTTGTTTATCTTTGAGTTACATAGAGATGCCATGAACCCTCGAGTACATATTGCAAGTAGTTCAAAAGTCCTTCATGATAGTTTAATGCCATGATAAATTAGAGATGCGTTATAATATCTTATTGATCCTTTTGTTTATCATGCTATTGATCCCCGAGAAATCTTGATATTGCACCCTGATGCTTTGATTCAACTCTTGAAATAACCTCGATAGAAACTTTATCTTGATACCTAAAAGCCAATCATTTCTTAAATACATTCATGATTGTTTGATAACCCTATCCTTACCCTAAAGCTTGATACCCTGTTATATACTGAGCTGATGATCGCTTTCTTTATATTTTAACACCTTCATCCTATTGGAACCAGTGATGCCTATCTTTTGATGTTCTAATACCTATATCTTGTCTACAACCGTTGCTTTAAGCCTAGTTTGGCATTACTCTTTCATCTTATCCAATAGCCTGGCTTAATTTCCTTGTCTAAGTTCTTGTTTATGGAAACCTCTCAATTACCCTAATATAGTAAAGTCTAGTAGATCATGGCCCTGAGATTTAGTGTCATATTTCCAGTGTTTCAAGTTGATCTATAATTCCCTTGATAAAAATAATTACAGTCGAAAGAGATTTTGTCATAAATCGGCATCAGTTTTTAAAATGATTAAAATGTGGATTTTTCAGTCCCAAAGGGGGACAAATGTTTTCTTGAATGGTGGATCTGGACTGAGACGCGAGTCCTTTCCACACTTATATTAGGCTTAAAAGTTGCCTAGGGATTCCCAATAATGTTTTAGAACCCAGCGAGGTTCGGGGTTACTTCGCGGCTGATCACCGGCTGTAATCCGTAGCGTCATAAAATGATTTTGATTAAGAATGATTTTAAAATTGTTTTGATGCAAGCATAATGATGCCAACTCACATAAGTTTTATCTCTCGATTATCATTGATTATGTCATTCCATTGTCATTCCTAAAGGTATATCTCGATTTATGCTTTGCGTTGTATTGTTAGCACTTGTTGAGCTTTTGGCTCACTTCTTGCTTTACCCTGATATTACAGCTAGCAGCCATGGTTAGATTCAAGCAGACTGCCCGTAAGACCTGTGATGCGGATGCTTATGTTCGAGCCCAGGTAGAATAAGTAATAATAGTTGTGTGAGGACTCGGTATTTGTAATCAGATGTAATAGTTGGTAGTGTTGGGCTGTTCCAAACCCTAAACTGTAAGATCTTGGATTTTGGTTGTGTAGTACTCATTAAAATGATGTAATAACTATATTTATTTTGCTATTTAAGTTGGGGGTGTGACAGGTTTTGGTATCAGAGCTACGGTTTAGAGTCCCTGAACAGCCCAAATAGGTTATAGGACTTGTGAGTAGGTTATAGATACTATGCGAGAGAGTAGGTAAAGTAAATTATTATTAATACTCCTCTTATTGGTTGTCAGCAAAGGGCGCATTCCTCGTCATCCTCTGGGTCGGACGACACTATTGCTTTCTCCGTGTATGCTGAGTTGAGGCGCGAGTTCGACATGCTTCAGGGCAAGTACGACCGACTGATAGACCGACTGAAGAACGTGTATCCGGACAGCCGAAACTACGAAGGGAAGCCCAAGGAGCAGATGATTGCGAGACTTGAGACCTTGGTTCGGTACGTTAACACTAAGCGTGGGGAGATGCCAGCACACCGGGACCGTACCAGCCAGTATGTCATTCAGATGGTGGCGGATGAGCTCCAGAGCATTGTGAAGACACTTCGAGAGGAAAAGTCTACCAAGCCCCGTTCAGATGGAGTGGAGCCTTAGTTCTTTCCATTTACCTTTCATGTTGTTGTACTATCAGACTCTATGGAATCCCCAGTTGTTTCCGTCTTTCCTTTAAATAAGCCTGTTATTTCTAGAATCAGACTATGTCCCAATCCTATGTACTGTGACCTTTAAAATTTCAATAATTATGTGCTATTGTTCCATTTGCTCTCAACTGTTATTTTATGTTTTTATCATCATATCTGCTTAATTTGGAAACGTGACCCCATATGTAAACAAGAATGCCATGCGATACCCTCGAATCATTTTATCATTCATATTTGTTATAACACAACTCTTATTTCAGGATCATGCCTCCCAAAAAGAAGAACCCAACAACCACCTTCACCACAGACCCAAATATTCTTCGACTACTGGAAACCTTGCAACAGCAAACCAATGCTATAGCTCAACAACAACTAACTCTTCAACAACGAATTGAAAACCAAGATAACCGTGAGCCATATCAACCACCTGAACCACCAGTACCACCAAGACAAATTGTCACTTTCAAGGTTTTTCAGAGTGTGAATCCACCTGTATTTCATGATACCACTGATCCAGTGATAGCAAACACATGGATCAAGGAGATAGAAAGGGCTTTTGAGTTGGTACAGTTAGGGGACGATCAGAAGACGCTGTATGCCACTTACTTCTTGAAGGGAGAAGTCATTTATTGGTGGGAATCGGTAAAAGCTATGGAAGTCACTCAGCAGATTTCTTGGGAGAGATTTAAGAAGTTATTTCTGGACAAGTATTACCCTAAGTACATGCAGAATCAGATGGAGCTAAAATTTCTTGAGTTAAAGCAAGGGAACATGACTGTACTGGAATATGAGAAGAAGTTCACTGAGTTGTCAAGGTTTGTGACAAAATATACCAGCACTGAGGAAGAAAAAGCAAAGAAATTTCAGCAAGGATTGGAGCCTTGGATCAGAGATAGGGTGGCTATGTTTGAACTTGAGACTTATGCGGGAGTAGTACAGAAAGCTGCTCTGATTGAGAATAATGGGATGCAGTCAAGGAAAGAGAGGGATAACAAGAAGAGGAAGGTTCCATTTTATGGAGAAAAGTCTGAAGCTGGAAATTCGCAAGATCGGAATGTAAAGAGGATTGGTATCCAGAAGGGCGGAAATTTTCAAGGGAAAGGAAATTTGGGCAAAAGGCAAGAATCAAAAGGGAACAATCAGGCAAGCCAAGGGCAAGTTGGAGAAAACAGGTTCCAGAGGCCAGAATGCAAGCACTGTGGAAGAAGGCACCCCGGAGTATGCAATAAGCTGAGTATGACCTGTTATAGGTGCAATCAGAAGGGACATTTGGCAAATGAGTGCAAGATGCCGAAGCCAGGAGTTACGTGCTACAAATGTGGGAAGACTGGACACATGGCTAGGGAGTGTAAGGCAACAGGACCAGTCAGAGCTCTGATGAACGTGGCAAGTACCAGTGCAAGCGTGCCAGCTGAGGTATTGGCATTACCTCCACCACCCGCACCAACCCCGCAAGCAACAGCAAGGACATTTGACCTAAAGATGAAAGATGCTGTTCAGAATTCTGAGGTGATAGCAGGTACACTTTTACTCAATAATGTCAAAGCCAAAGTATTGATTGATTCGGGAGCCACAAGATCTTTCATATCAGAATCTTTTGTTGATAAGATCCAATGTGATAAAACGGTTATGAGTGAGGTAGTAAATGTGGTAATTGCGAACCAAGAGAAGATTCCTGTGAATCAATTTTGTCCAAAATGTGAGATTGATATTTCGGGATATAAGTTCTCGGCCGACTTGATACTCTTCAAGCTGGGAGAGTTTGATATAATCTTAGGAATGGATTGGTTAGGAGAGAATAGCGCGCAGATAAATTGTAAGACCAAGAGAGTGAATTTAAAGACGAAGAGTGGAGAGAAGGTAGTATTTAAGGGACAGAGGCAAGAGCGACTATTTCTTACAATTATTCAGGCTAAGAAGTTACTTAGAAAAGGTTGTGAGTCGTTCCTAGCATATGTAGTGGATTCAGAGAGAGGCAGCCCCAGCATGGAAGATATTCCTGTAGTTAATGAGTTCCCCGATGTGTTTCCCGACGAACTACCAGGCTTACCACCAGATCGACAAATTGAGTTCGAGATCAACCTTGCTCCAGGCACGGAACCAGTTTCAAAGGCTCCGTATAGGATGGCACCAGCAGAAATGAAAGAGTTGGCGAGCCAACTACAAGAATTATTGGATAAGGGAGTGATACGACCAAGTACGTCGCCATGGGGAGCACCTGTTCTCTTTGTGAAGAAGAAAGATGGGAGTATGCGTCTATGCATAGATTACCGGGAGTTGAATAAAGTAACGATCAAGAACCGCTACCCGCTACCAAGGATAGATGACCTTTTTGATCAGTTAAAGGGAGCAAAATGTTTTTCGAAGATTGACTTGAGATCGGGATACCACCAATTAAAGATCAAGGAAGAAGATATTCCCAAGACCGCATTTAGGACCAGATATGGGCATTATGAATTCCTAGTAATGCCGTTTGGATTGACCAACGCCCCGGCCGCATTCATGGATCTGATGAATCGAGTATTTAAGAAGTATTTGGATAAATTTGTCGTGGTATTTATTGATGACATCCTTATTTATTCTAAATCGGAAGAAGAACATATGCAGCATCTCTGGATAGCATTGGAGATACTCCGACAAGAGAAGTTGTATGCCAAGTTTACCAAATGTGAGTTTTGGTTAAAGGAAGTTCAATTTTTGGGGCATGTTATTGGAAATGATGGAATTAAAGTGGATCCGGCGAAGATTGATGCAGTTATGAGTTGGGAGAGGCCAAGGACTCCTACGGAAGTGCGAAGTTTTCTAGGATTGGCCGGATACTATAGAAGATTCGTCAAGGATTTCTCGAAGATCGCCACACCATTGACCAAGTTAACCAGAAAGAATCAAAAGTTTGAATGGAGTGCAGAATGTGAAAATAGCTTTCAAGAGTTAAAACAGAAGTTGGTAACAGCTCCGGTGTTAGTACTTCCAGATGATCAAGGGAATTTTGTAATATTCAGCGACGCTTCACATAAGGGTTTGGGTTGTGTGTTGATGCAACACAGTAAGGTAATAGCATATGCGTCAAGACAGTTGAAGCCGCACGAGTTAAAGTATCCGACGCATGACTTGGAACTAGCCGCCATAGTGTTCGCACTCAAGATTTGGAGACACTATCTCTATGGAGAAAAGTGTGAAATCTACACGGATCACAAGAGCTTAAAGTACATTTTTACTCAGAAAGAGCTCAATATGAGGCAGAGGAGATGGCTGGAATTGATTAAGGACTATGACTGTTCGATAAATTACCATCCTGGAAAGGCGAACGTAGTGGCCGATGCGCTGAGTCGGAAGGAAAGATTGAATATGATGATAACATCAAAAGAGTTATCTGAAGAAATCGGAAAATTTGAATTGGAACTTTGTGCTTATGGGAAAGTCAAAGAAGTTTGTCATGCAATGACCTTTCAGCCAACACTAATGGAAAAGATAAAGAAGTGTCAAGAGGAAGTAATGGAAAAAGAGAAAAATCAGTTATCTGGAGAAGAGATTAATACTAAAAAGGATGAGCAAGGAATACTAAGGTTTTCATCCAGAATATGGATTCCCCATGTATCTGAATTAAAGAATGAGATCCTCCATGAAGCCCACCATTCGAAATTTTCAATCCACCCGGGAAGTACCAAGATGTATCAAGACTTAAAGAAGAACTTTTGGTGGCCAAATATGAAAAGAGACGTGGCAGAATGGGTTGCGAAGTGCTATACCTGTCAGAAAGTAAAGGCAGAACATCAACGACCAAGCGGATTAATTCAGCCCCTGAAGATTCCAGAATGGAAATGGGAAAACATCGCTATGGACTTTATAGTAGGACTACCACGAACAAAGTCCGGACATGACGCAATATGGGTTATAATTGATCGTCTTACGAAGTCGGCGCATTTCCTTCCAATAAATGAGAAGTCGTCACTGGACAAGTTGGTTCATCTGTATGTGCACGAAATCGTATTAAGGCATGGAGTACCCGTATCAATAGTTTCAGACAGAGATCCCCGATTTAACTCAAGATTCTGGAAGCAATTCCAGGAATGTCTTGGCACGAAGTTGAATATGAGCACGGCGTATCACCCGCAGACTGATGGCCAGAGTGAAAGAACAATTCAAACAATTGAAGACATGTTGCGCAGTTGTGCAATCGATTTTGCTGGAAGTTGGGACGACCACCTGCCATTAATTGAATTTTCATATAACAACGGCTATCATTCCAGTATCGGCATGCCACCATATGAAGCTTTGTACGGGCGAAAATGTAGATCACCAACAAGTTGGGATGAAGTAGGAGAAGGAAGAATTCTCGGCTCAGAATTGGTACAACAGTTGCATGACTCAGTCAAGTTAATTCAGAAAAGGTTGCTTGCTGCTCAAGATAGACAGAGGAAGTATGCGGATCCCGCGCGTAAGGATGTTCAATTCCAAATTGGCGAAGCTGTGTTGCTAAAAGTGTCACCTAGGAAAGGGTTGATAAGATTTGGCAAGAAAGGAAAGTTAGCACCTAGATACGTAGGTCCTTTTGAAATTTTGAGCCAAGTAGGAAAGGTGGCCTACGAGTTGGCCTTACCACCTCAGTATCAGCATGTGCATAATGTGTTCCATGTGTCGTTGCTTAAGAAGTACAATCCTGACGCTAGCCATGTGATAGAATATGAACCTGTAGAAATTCAGGCAGACCTGTCATTTGTGGAGCAACCGGTTAAAGTACTCGACTGGCAAGTAAAGAGTCTTAGAAATAAATCAGTGAAGTTAGTGAAAGTACTTTGGAGGAACCCTAAGGTCGAAGAGTCGACTTGGGAGTTAGAGTCTGATATGCGTTCCCGGTATCCTCATCTGTTCTCTTAGATTCTGGGGACAGAATCCCTTAAGGGGGAGAGGATGTTACGACCGGCATTTTATGTAATATTATTTGTGAATAATATTAAGTTAAATAAAAATATATTCAATGCTTGTACGTTTGTGTGAGTGAAAATTTCTGCATTTTAAATTTGCTTTGGGTAGTATATGATTTTTCAAAGCAAGAATTTATTTAATTTCTTTATTTTTGATTTATAAGGAATATTCTAAGCTTTGGAAAAATTTTCTTTTAAAAGACATTTTGTACACAAATTTTGAAAATGATTTTATAAAGTCTCTAAAAATCCAAGTTATTTTATGGTATAAGTTTTATAATTTTTGAACTTGTACTTTATTATATAAAAATAAATCTTTGGAAATTAGTTGCTTAATAATTATCAAATTACATGAATAACCTTGCATGCAAACTCTCTTCTATTTAACCAAAGGGCAAAGAAGACATTCTCCACCCCACTAACTCACATTTTGCTAGCCAAATTACCTCCTTGACCTTGCATGCAAACTTGCCTAACTTTAGCTAGAGGGTTATTCTTGTCATTTCCTAAATCCACTCACAATTAGTCTAGTCAAAGACATAAAAACAAAACTAAAGTGATGATCACTCCATTTTCACTCCACCCTCCCCTTTTCTCCTCCCTCCCTCTCGGCTCAACCCTCACTCTCGGCCATCCCATAGCCGAGGCCCTCCATCCCCTTCATTTCTTCATTCTTTCACCCAAACAATCATCTTATATTCAAGTAATTTTACTCCCTATATGTTATTCTTATATATTTCAAAAGTATAGAGTGAAAAACCTATGTTTTGACCTTGCATGGTGATGTTTTTGTTAAACTCAAAGTGAACCTCCTTGATTCTTGTAAATCTAAGGCTTTCACCATGAGTTATAGTATCTTAGGGTCAAGAATGGCTAGACATAAGAGTGTTACACCTATGCGAATGCTGTTTTTACCCTAATCCATTCGGCCATGACTTGATAGGAGCCGAATGGATGGTGTTTTGTTGCCTTGTTAACATTTTTGTGTATTTTGTGATGATAACATGAATTTTGTAGTAAAGTCTTGATAAAATCCTTTTGCATGCTAGTTGATCATTTAGTTGTAATCCATGTTAGGCTTGCATGTTGAATTATGATAAAAATTTATTTGGAAATCATGTTGTTTTGGTTTGAAAAACCCGAAGGCATGCATGCATGTGGAATTCTCTTAGTTTGTTGTGAAATTTTGATCATTTGGAAAGATTTTGTTAGTGAGCCTTAATTTCAGTAGGAATAATGTGATAATATTGATTTATGCTTCTTGTTGCATGGTAATAATTTGTGGTTATCTTTTATAAAAATATATATCTTGTTGTTTCAAAAGCATGAAGATCTGCGATTTGTTAAGAGTAGTCTCTTTTGTTTTGCCATAGTTGCACCTTAGGTAAGGATGATCTCACCAAGGGTATTTTAAGAAAAAGGGAGTTAGTTCAGTAGAATACCAAGTATAGGTCTTGGTTTAAGTATTTAGTTGTTGTTAGTTGGGTTTGTCAAGTCAAAATCTTGGAAAATGAGAAGTTATAGTTTCTGCAGAAAAATCAGTTTAGTACCCTGAGGTTTAGAGTGAGTTTTGACCATGTCATTGATGTGCACTTTGAGGCCCAAGCCACCAGAAGTTAGTATGGGGAGTATATAATAGGTTTTAGGAGTTGGTTGGAGGTTTGCATGTCATTTGGTTAGGTGCACAAGTAGAATAACAAAATCTGTCCAGCAGGGGACAGTTTTGTTGCAACTTAGAAATAGGGAGATTTGGCCATGTCATGGGTAGGCCCTCATTAGGCCCAATTGGGCCTTAGTTAGAGGGTATGTCAGAGAAGTTTTTCCAACCATAGTTCATAGGATATGAGCTAGAACCATGTGTCACAAGTTAATTCAAGTCAGGGCATTTTCTGCCCAGAAAAACAGGGGAACCTTGGACTTTTAGCTTAGGCCCAAGAAGGCCCAAGCCAGGCCTTTGAGCCACATCAAGCTTGTGAGATGCCCTTAGGTTAGGAGAGTCTTGTGTAAAAATTTTGAAGAAAAACTTGTAGTTTAAGAGTGTCTAATGCACTCAAGAAACCTTAGTTACCATTCTGAAATTTGCACCAGTAAGCACTTTCACTTATCACATAGTTTTAGGACACTTAGAAGTGAGTATTAGGTCGACCACCATAGTTGTAAGATAGTATAAGGTCAGTAGAGCAAGAGGCACAAGTGAGGGTCAATAGGTTTTGGATAATTTAGGAAAGGCACATTGAGTTAGGAAGCCCAAATTCGAAGACTTCGTTTAGTTAGCGACCAAGTAATTTAAGTGGTGAGTCGAGATCATCCGAGCCTAGTGTGGCGTTATGGTGTATGTGATGTTATTTGGTATTAATATACAATATGTGATTATGTGGCTACGTGTGTACATTTAAAAATATAAATGTTGGATATGAATTAAGTGTGTATAGGCCTAAGTGCCATCCATGTTTAATTTCGGGTTGTAAATAGGTTAAGATGGAAAGAATATAATATAATGAGGATTATTATTATTTATGTAGGATCTCGAGACGAGGGAAAACTTGTCTTAAAAGTCGAGTGAAGCTCCAGTTGTTGCTCCTACCAGTCAGACCAGACCAGTCTATCTCAAGGCAAGTGATTCAACTTGACCTTCGTATTTGCTGAAAACAGTTCATATATATATATATCGATGCAATTATCCTGAGTCATTTTGATGTATTTAAATTAAGCGTATCTTTTGTTTATCTTTGAGTTACATAGAGATGCCATGAACCCTCGAGTACATATTGCAAGTAGTTCAAAAGTCCTTCATGATAGTTTAATGCCATGATAAATTAGAGATGCGTTATAATATCTTATTGATCCTTTTGTTTATCATGCTATTGATCCCCAAGAAATCTTGATGTTGCACCCTGATGCTTTGATTCAACTCTTGAAATAACCTCGATAGAAACTTTATCTTGATACCTAAAAGCCAATCATTTCTTAAATACATTCATGATTGTTTGATAACCCTATCCTTACCCTAAAGCTTGATACCCTGTTATATACTGAGCTGATGATCGCTTTCTTTATATTTTAACACCTTCATCCTATTGGAACCAGTGATGCCTATCTTTTGATGTTCTAATACCTATATCTTGTCTACAACCGTTGCTTTAAGCCTAGTTTGGCATTACTCTTTCATCTTATCCAATAGCCTGGCTTAATTTCCTTGTCTAAGTTCTTGTTTATGGAAACCTCTCAATTACCCTAATATAGTAAAGTCTAGTAGATCATGGCCCTGAGATTTAGTGTCATATTTCCAGTGTTTCAAGTTGATCTATAATTCCCTTGATAAAAATAATTACAGTCGAAAGAGATTTTGTCATAAATCGGCATCAGTTTTTAAAATGATTAAAACGTGGATTTTTCAGTCCCAAAGGGGGACAAATGTTTTCTTGAATGGTGGATCTGGACTGAGACGCGAGTCCTTTCCACACTTATATTAGGCTTAAAAGTTGCCTAGGGATTCCCAATAATGTTTTAGAACCCAGCGAGGTTCGGGGTTACTTCGCGGCTGATCACCGGCTGTAATCCGTAGCGTCATAAAATGATTTTGATTAAGAATGATTTTAAAATTGTTTTGATGCAAGCATAATGATGCCAACTCACATAAGTTTTATCTCTCGATTATCATTGATTATGTCATTCCATTGTCATTCCTAAAGGTATATCTCGATTTATGCTTTGCGTTGTATTGTTAGCACTTGTTGAGCTTTTGGCTCACTTCTTGCTTTACCCTGATATTACAGCTAGCAGCCATGGTTAGATTCAAGCAGACTGCCCGTAAGACCTGTGATGCGGATGCTTATGTTCGAGCCCAGGTAGAATAAGTAATAATAGTTGTGTGAGGACTTGGTATTTGTAATCAGATGTAATAGTTGGTAGTGTTGGGCTGTTCCAAACCCTAAACTGTAAGATCTTGGATTTTGGTTGTGTAGTACTCATTAAAATGATGTAATAACTATATTTATTTTGCTATTTAAGTTGGGGGTGTGACACACACCATTCCTCAAACTCTCCTACTCCCTCTCTGGATGTGGATATGATATTCACATCAATTCCTGATTCTCCCTCATTAAAACTCAGGGAGGAGCCCCACTCAAAACCTGGTGATCATCATCTTTTAGATGATTTGTTGGATCATCAGCCAATTCTTTCAGATGTAGTTGCAGGATCTGTGTCACCTCACTTAAAATCAATCCACACAGATTCAACAATTATATCACTTTCTATCTCTACATCATTTCCTTCTTCAACGGATATCTCTCATCCGTTGACAAGTGGTTGTTCTTCAACGGATAAGCTTAACAGCAGTTATCCATTGATACCATCAGTTTTCACTTCAACGGATACTCCCTATCCGTTGATGGCCTCTACACACTTAACAGAAACAACTCCAACTATAGAGGACATGGCAACTGTACAATCACTTTTAGGCTTGACGGAAGGGAGTGATTTTTTGAGTGAGAGGCTGGGTTGCTCCCAGGCAAAAGGAGAGGTTGAGAGTCACCAAATGCATGCTATTTCTTCCAGCATGGCAAAAGTAAGTGAGAGGAGTGCCACCTTAGAAGGTGAAGGTGAGGGTGTGAGGGTGTGTGTGAGCCAGGGGGAGCCCCTGATGCAAGAAAAGAGAGAAATTGAGAGAAAGGCAGGTACAGAAGCTATAAGGGTGGATCCAGCCATTGCTAGTGAGTTAATGAAAGTGGATGATGCAGATAAGGGAAGACAATTTCAGCAACACTACAAAGTTGTCATTGATAACATTTCCTTGGATGCTGACACTTTTACTCACCCTATTTCAGCCTATCAATTATTGGCTGCACAGGGCAATGTGGAGGCAGAACAGACACTACACATTGTACACACTTCAGAATCTCTTCTAAGAGACAAAGCTGTTGTCAACAGGCTGCCTTCTCAAGCTGGTGAGCCATCTGAAGAATTTGGAGTAAATTCTAATGATGATGACTCTAATTCTTTGAATGAGAGCATGAACTTAGGGGGAGTAGCAGGCCCAAGTTCTGTTCCTAATCTTCCTGCATGGGCATGGGCCAAACCATCAACACCAGGAGAGTTTGGTGTCACTTTGGTCAAACAAGTCATGACAATTCAGCAAGCCATTCAGGAGAATCATGATGCTGGCACCAAGGCAATTCTTCAAGCTCATCTGGAATCTCTGCATCTCTTGCAGTTGCAGCATTACAAGCATAATCTAAGTGTGGATGAGCTCAAGCTGGACATTGCTGATCTGAAATCCTACAATGCTGAGAAATTGGATTCAGTCATACCCTATGGTACTATGCAAGATTTGTTGGGGAGACTAAGGAAGGCCTCTGATGCAGATAAGAGGTTGGCCAGATTGGAAGATAGGGTTCAAATAATTGAAGACTCTATGGTCACCATTCTTCAGAATCAACAAACTCAAACAAATCTCCTCATGCAGCTGGCACAAGCACAAGGCTTGACCCCTACCCTTGATGATAACAAAAAGGGGGAGAATAAAGGGGAAGGGGAAGGAGAGCCATCTACAACAGTTCAGATTTCTCAAGTGCTAGTTCCTGTCATCACAACTTCTCCACCAATTCAAGTCAAAGGAAAGCTAGATGGCATTGATCTAATCCAGATAGCAACAGCTGAATTGCAAGTCAAAGAGCAAATGAATAAGATTGATGAAAAGATGCAACTAATATTTGGTTCTACAACTTCTCAATCACAATCTGTGAAGCATAGCACAAAAGTGGAATCAATTATTATGGAACTCAAGCCAGTAGGGAGGCATAAGGATGGAGAAACTTCTTCCAAAGATCTGCAACCTATGGTTCTCAAGCCCAACAACAGATCCAATAAGGACTCTACAAAGAATCCTCTAAAAGAGGTGGATTTTCCTCTTCCAAAAGCAGATGAGGACAAGCTTTTAGGAAGAAGTATTGCATATCTCAAAGAGACCATGGATGAGGCTGTAAGGAGAAACATGGCTATTATTTTCAGAGAGGGAAAGAGCATATGTGTGATGCAAGGACATCCCAAATTCTCAATAGCCAAGAAGGAAGAAACCAAAAGGTTGAAGGAAGAAGCCAAACAGCTAAAGGCTGACAAAAGAGCACAAGCAAAGCTTGAAAAACAGCTAGAGTCAAGTCAGGCTGAAGATCAGAAAGTAATTGAAGACAAAGGTGAAAATGAAGCTATGGGGGACATGGTTGGTACTGAGATGGAGGAAAGAAGTAAGGAAGAATGGCAGAAAGGGAAAAGAAAGAAGGTCAATGCAAAGAGAAAGAAGGTAGATAAGACTGAAGAAACCCAATCAATATCCAAACCACTACCCTCCATTCCTGAACCCATTGTACCTGACCCCTTCATGAACATTCATGGTGAAACAATCATTCCCAAGGAGGAACCAATTAATTGGGACACCATCAAATTGCCCACCTTCCTAACCTCTTCTCCATCATCAAAGAAGCAGAAAAGAAGAATCAAATCAACACCGTCTAAAGCCTCAATCAAATTCACACAGAAGCCTAAGTCCAAACCTCAAAACTCTAAAGATGATTATGTTCACATCTGTGACATAAAAGAATTTTTAGATATTGAACTCTATCTGGATGAGCTGGAGGATGTAAGGGGAATAGCTGCCTACAGACAGCTACCAGAAAGACTAGTGTTCAAATACAAAGGAGCTGGGGAAAGAACATGGCCTCTTCACAGAATTCTGAATGAAGGCTACACTACCTTGATTAGAGTCTACTCAGCCATACATAAGGATTCTGGCTTTACCAGAACTGCCAGGACTGAGATTCTCAACAAGATTGCCAACATAAGGAAAACTTGGAGGGAGCCCAATACTTTGCCTAGAACTTTACTCATTCAAGAGAGAGGTATTACAATTCACAAATCACCTCATTGGTTGATGGAGTTCAGAGACAACAAAGGAGTCAGAAGATTTTTCAGAATTGAAGATCAGCTAAAGATTGTCAGTAATGAAACTCTCAAGGATATGCAATCTAAGTTAGATATCAATGAAGAAGATGAAGCTGAATTCTACAGAAAACTTCAACTTCAAATGGAGGAAAATGACAGGAGGCTAGGAAAGAAAACCAGGGATCAAAGGAAAAGAAAGTAATTTGCTCAAGCTAAAGGAGCACCCTTGGAAACAATGTATTTCTTCAATTTCATCTCAGCATATACACTTTTGCAGCACTTTTGAATTTCTGCTTAGTTACAGTTTATATATTTGTTAAGTATTTTGTTATCATCAAGCTAAACCCAAATTTATGCCTACAGTTCTAGTAGACATAAATAGGGGGAGATTGTTAGGAATATGTGTATTAGTTTGATGATAAGTTCAGCAAAATACTTAAGTAGAAATCTAGTATTTGTAGCCTCAACGGATAAGACCATCTTGGCTATCCGTTGAAGGAGTAGCCTTACTTAGCAATAAGTTTGGTATAGTAGCACATCTCACTCTCTGGTTTCAAGCTGTAATTCTTAGATGTTGTTAGGAGATAATCAGTCATGTTGACTACTAATGGATGTACAAGTAGGAGGGCTAATTGTAAATATTTCATGCCTTGTAATTTTGTATAAGTGAAGAAGTATCAACTGATATTGAAGATCTTCAACGGATAAGAAACTAAGCTTCAACGGATGTCTCTAACGCTTCAACGGATAAGTGCTTCAACGGATAAGTGCTTCAACGGATAAGTGCTTCAACGGATAAAGCTTCAACTGCTAGAGCATCAACGGATAAAGCCATCAATGGATGAAAGCTTCAACGGATGCACTGCTAGAGCATCAACGGATAAAGCCATCAACGGATGAAAGCTTCAACGGATGCTCAGTCTCATAGCAGTTGAAAGTGACAGTTAACAAAGCTGACAGAGGCACATGGATTGACAGAGATGTGGTAGCCTATTTCAGGAACAGCAGAAAAAGCAGCCATTTTTAGTCTGGTTCAAAATGGAAAGTCAACAGACAATTCCATATTACACTGGATAAAAATGGAACAGAAACAAGTGGAGAACTATTGTCTTATTGTACTTTATCTTTGTCTTCACTTGTAAACTTGGGATATATAAACCAAGTAGTAGCTAGTAATTAGACATGAATTTTTCCCTGAGCTGTTTAGAAATATCAAGAGAGAAAATCATCTAGTTTGTACTAGGAAGCAACTGTGATTTAATTTTGAATCACATATTTTCTGAAATAACATATTTCTGGTGGAACAACAAATCCACCAGAAAAGTTTTTAAGTTCTTTGTGTTCATTACATTTGTGTTTGAATATATATCTGTCTGCATCAGCTCCAAGCAATTCACACACATTTGATCACTCAAACACTTAGTCTTACAAACTGCTCAAAACTTGAAAAAGTTTTGAGATTTACATTCAACCCCCTTCTGTAAATCTCATTGTTAGTCCACTGGGAATAACAACCGATTTACTAGATAAGTTTTTAAAATGAAATCTTCGATGATCCAACCGTACGGATGTTAATATATATCAATTTTAGTCATAGGAAAAAATTATTAAAAAAATTCAAATTCATCTTGCATGTCAGGATTTGAAAAATCTAGTAAATGTACAACTCCAAACAACGAGACTCGTTATCGATTTACTAGATAAATTTTTAAAATGATTTCTTCGACGATACAACCGTACGAATGTTAAGATATATCAATTTTAGTTATAAGAAAAATATATTAAAAAATTTCAAATTCATCTTGTATGTCAGGATTAGAAAAATCTAGTAAAAGTACAACTCCACACAACGAGACTCGTTCCCTATTTACTAGATTAATTTTTAAAATGATTTCTTCGACGATCCAACCGTACGGATTTTAAGATATATCAATTTTATTCTTATGATAAAATTATTAAAAAAATTTAAATTCATCTTGCATGTAAGGATTTGAAAAATCTAGTAAAAGTACAACTCCAAACAACGAGACTCGTTACCGATTTACTAGATAAATTTTTAAATTGATTTCTTCGACGATACAACCGTATGAATGTTAAGATATATCAATTTTAGTCATAAGAAAAATATATTAAAAAATTTAAAATTCATCTTGCATGTCAGGATTAGAAAAATATAGTAAAATTACAACTCCATACACCGAGACTCGTTCCCGATTCACTAGATAAATTTTTAAAATGATTTCTTCGATGATCCAACCATACGGATGTTAAGATATATCAATTTTATTCATATTAAAAAATATTAAAAAAATTCAAATTCATCTTGCATGTCAGGATTCGGAAAATCTAGTAAAAGTACAACTCCAGACAACGAGACTCGTTACTGATTTACTAGATAAATTTTTAAAATGATTTCTTCGACGATACAACCGTACGAATGTTAAGATATATCAATTTTAGTTATAAGAAAAATATATTAAAAAGTTTCAAATTCATCTTGCATGTCAAGATTAGAAAAATCTAGTAAAAGTACAACTCCACACAACGAGACTCGTTCCCTATTTTCTAGATAAATTTTTAAAATAATTTCTTCGACGATCCAACCGTACGGATGTTAAGATATATCAATTTTATTCTTATGATAAAATTATTAAAAAAATTCAAATTCATTTTGCATGTCACGATTAGAAAAATATAGTAAAACTAAAACTCCAAACAACGAGACTCTTTCCCGATTTACTAGATAAATTTTTAAAATGATTTCTTCGATGAACCAACCGTACGGATATTAATATATATCAATTTTAGTCATTGGAAAAAAATATTAAAAAATTTAAAATTCATCTAACATGTCAGGATTAGAAAAATCTAGTAAAAGGACACTCCAAACAACGAGACTCATTCCTGATTTATTAGATAAATTTTTTAAATGATTTCTTTGACGATCCAACCGCACGGATGTTAATATATATCAATTTTAGTCATAGGAAAAAATTATTAAAAAAATTCAAATTCATCTTGCATGTCAGGATTTGAAAAATCTAGTCAAAGGACAACTCCACACAACGACACTCGTTACCGATTTACTAGATAAGTTTTTAAAATGAAATCTTCGATGATCCAACCGTACGGATATTAATATATATTAATTTTAGTCATTGGAAAAAAATATTAAAAAATTTAAAATTCATCTAACATGTCAGGATTAGAAAAATCTAGTAAAAGGTCACTCCAAACAACGAGACTCATTCCTGATTTATTAGATAAATTTTTTAAATGATTTCTTTGACGATCCAACCGCACGGATGTTAATATATATCAATTTTAGTCATAGGAAAAAATTATTAAAAAATTCAAATTTATCTTGCATGTCAGGATTTGAAAAATCTAGTCAAAGGACAGCTCCACATAACGTCACTCGTTACCGATTTACTAGATAAGTTTTTAAAATGAAATCTTCGACGATCCAACCGTACGGATGTTAATATATATCAATTTTAGTCATAGGAAAAAATTATTAAAAACTTTCAAATTCATCTTGCAAGTCAGGATTAGAAAAATCTAGTAAAAGTACAACTCCACACAACGAGACTCGTTCCCTATTTACTAGATAAATTTTTAAAATTATTTTTTCGACGATCCAACAGTACGGATGTTAAGATATATCAATTTTAGTCATATGAAAAAATTATTAAAAAAATTCAGATTCATCTTGCATGTTAGGATTAGAAAAATCTAGTAAAAGTACAACTCCATACAACGAGACTCGTTCCCGATTCACTAGATAAATTTTTAAAATGATTTCTTCGATGATCCAACCATACGGATGCTAAGATATATCAATTTTATTCATATGAAGATATATTAAAAAATTTCAAATTCATCTTGCATGTCAGGATTGGAAAAATCTAGTAAAAGGACACTCCAAACAACGAGACTTGTTCCCGATTTAATAGATAAATTTTTAAAATGATTTCTTTGACGATCCAACCGTACTGATGTTAATATATATAAATTTTAGTCATATAAAAATATTATTAAAAAAAATTCAAATTCATCTTGCATGTCAGGATTTGAAAAATCTAGTAAAAGTACAACTCTAGACAACGAGACTCGTTACCGATTTACTAGATAAATTTTTAAAATGATTTCTTCGATGATACAACCGTACGAATGTCAAGATATATCAATTTTAGTTATAAAAAAAATATATTAAAAAATTTCAACTTCATCTTGCATGTCAGGATTAGAAAAATCTAGTAAAAGTACAACTCCACACAACGAGAATCGTTTCCTATTTACTAGATAAATTTTTAAAATGATTTCTTCGACGATCCAACCGTACGGATTTTAAGATATATCAATTTTATTTATATGATAAAATTATTAAAAAAATTCAAATTCATCTTGCATGTCAGGATTTGAAAAATCTAGTAAAACTACAACTCCAAACAACGAGACTCGTTACCGATTTACTAGATAAATTTTTAAAATGATTTCTTCGACGATACAACCGTATGAATGTTAAGATATATCAATTTTAGTCATAAGAAAAATATACTAAAAAATTTAAAATTCATCTTGCATGTCAGGATTAGAAAAATATAGTAAAATTACAACTCCATACAATGAGACTCGTTCCCGATTCACTAGATAAATTTTTAAAATGATTTCTTCGATGATCCAACCGTACGGATGTTAAGATACATCAATTTTATTCATATGAAAAATATTAAAAAACTTCAAATTCATCTTGCATGTCAGGATTAGAAAAATCTAGTAAAAGGACACTCCAAACGACGAGACTCGTTTCCGATTTACTAGATAAATTTTTAAAATGATTTTTTTAAAGATCCAACCGTACGGATGTTAAGATATATCAATTTTAGTCATATGAAAAAATTATTAAAAAGATCAGATTCATCTTGCATGTCAGGATTAGAAAATTTTAGTAAAATTACAACTCCATACAACGAGACTCGTTCCCGATTCACTAGATAAAATTTTAAAATGATTTCTTCGACGATCCAACCATACGGATATTACGATATATGAATTTTAGTCATAGGAAAAAAATATTGAAATATTTCAAATTCATCTAGCATGTCAGGAATAGAAAAATCTAGTAAAAGGACACTCCAAACAACGAGACTCGTTCCAGATTTAATAGATAAATTTTTAAAACAATTTTTTTAAAGATCCAGCCGTACGGATGTTAAGATATATCAATTTTAGTCATATGAAAAAATTATTAAAAAAATTCAGATTCATCTTGCATGTCAGGATTAGAAAAATTTAGTAAAATTACAACTCCATACAACGAGACTTGTTCCCGATTCACTAGATAAATTTTTAAAATGATTTCTTCAATGATCCAACCGTATGGATATTAAGATATATGAATTTTAGTCATAGGAAAAAAATATTAAAATATTTCAAATTCATATAGCATGTCAGGATTAGAAAAATCTAGTAAAAGGAGACTCCAAACAACGAGACTCGTTCCCGATTTAATAGATAAATTTTTTAAATGATTTCTTTGACGATCCAACCGTACGGATGTTAATATATATCAATTTTAGTCATATAAAAAAATTATTAAAAAAATTCAAATTCATCTTGCATGTCAGGATTCGAAAAATCTAGTAAAAGTACAACTCCAGACAACGAGACTCGTTACCGATTTACTAGATAAATTTTTAAAATGATTTCTTCAACGATACAACCATACGAATGTTAAGATATATCAATTTTAGTTATAAGAAAAATATATTAAAAAATTTCAAATTCATCTTGCATGTCAGGATTAGAAAAATCTAGTAAAAATACAACTCCACACAACGAGACTCGTTCCCTATTTACTAGATAAATTTTTAAAATGATTTCTTCGACGATCCAACCGTACGGATGTTAAGATATATCAATTTTATTCATATGATAAAATTATTAAAAAAATTCAAATTTATTTTGCATGTCACGATTAGAAAAATATAGGAAAACTAAAACTCCAAACAATGAGACTCGTTCCCGATTTACTAGATAAATTTTTAAAATGATTTCTTCGACGAACCAACCATACGGATATTAATATATATGAATTTTAGTCATTGGAAAAAAATATTAAAAAATTTCAAATTCATCTAACATGTCAGGATTAGAAAAATCTAGTAAAAGGACACTCCAAACAACGAGACTCATTCCTGATTTATTAGATAAATTTTTAAAATTATTTCTTCGACGATCCAACCGTACGGATGTTAAGCTATATCAATTTTAGTCATATGAAAAAATTATTAAAAAAATTCAGATTCATCTTGCATGTCAGGATTAGAAAAATTTAGTAAAATTACAACTCCATACAACGAGACTCGTTCCCGATTCACTAGATAAATTTTTAAAATGATTTCTTCGACAATCCAACCGTACGGATATTAAGATATATGAATTTTAGTCATAGGAAAAAAATATTGAAATATTTCAAATTCATCTAGCACGTCAGGAATAGAAAAATCTAGTAAAAGGACACTCCAAACAACGAGACTCGTTCCCGATTTAATAGATAAATTTTTTAAATGATTTCTTTGACGATCCAACCGTACGGATGTTAATATATATCAATTTTAGTCATATGAAAAAATTATTAAAAAAATTCAAATTCATCTTGCATGTCAGGATTTGAAAAATCTATTAAAAGTACAACTACAGACAACGAGACTCGTTACCGATTTACTAGATAAATTTTTAAAATGATTTCTTCAACGATCCAACCGTACGAATGTTAATATATATCAATTTTAGTCATAGAAAAAAATTATTAAAAAATTTCAAATTCATCTTGCAAGTCAGGATTAGAAAAATCTAGTAAAAGTACAACTCCACACAACGAGACTCGTTCCCTATTTACTAGATAAATTTTTAAAATTATTTCTTCGACAATCCAACCATACGGATGTTAAGATATATCAATTTTAGTCATATGAAAAAATTATTAAAAAAATTCAGATTCATCTTGCATGTCAGGATTAGAAAATTTTGGTAAAATTACAACTCCATACAACGAGACTCGTTCCCGATTCACTAGATAAATTTTTAAAATGATGTCTTCGAAGATCCAACCGTACGGATGTTAAGATATATCAATTTTATTCAAATGAAGAAATATTAAAAAAATTCAAATTCATCTTGCATGTCAGGATTAGAAAAATCTAGTAAAAGGACACTCCAAACAACGAGACTCGTTCCCGATCTACTAGATAAATTTTTAAAACAATTTTTTTAAAGATCCAGCCGTACGGATGTTAAGATATATCAATTTTAGTCATATGAAAAAATTATTAAAAAAATTCAGATTCATCTTGCATGTCAGGATTAGAAAAATTTAGTAAAATTACAACTCCATACAACGAGACTTGTTCCCGATTCACTAGATAAATTTTTAAAATGATTTCTTCAATGATCCAACCGTATGGATATTAAGATATATGAATTTTAGTCATAGGAAAAAAATATTAAAATATTTCAAATTCATATAGCATGTCAGGATTAGAAAAATCTAGTAAAAGGACACTCCAAACAACGAGACTCGTTCCCGATTTAATAGATAAATTTTTTAAATGATTTCTTTGACGATCCAACCGTACGGATGTTAATATATATCAATTTTAGTCATATAAAAAAATTATTAAAAAAATTCAGATTAATCTTGCATGCCAGGATTATAAAAATTTAGTAAAATTACAACTCCATACAACGAGACTCGTTCCCGATTCACTAGATAAATTTTTAAAATAATTTTTTCAACGATCCAACCGTACGGATATTAAGATATATGAATTTTAGTCAAAGGAAAAAAATATTAAAATATTTCAAATTCATCTAGTATGTTAGGAATAGAAAAATCTAGTAAAAGGACACTCCAAACAACGAGACTCGTTCCCGATTTAATAGATAAATTTTTTAAATGATTTCTTTGACGATCCAACTGTACGGATGTTAATATATACCAATTTTAGTCATATAAAAAATCTTGCATGTCAGGATTTAAAAAATCTAGTAAAAGTACAACTCCAGACAACGAGACTCGTTACCGATTTACTAGATAAATTTTTAAAATGATTTCTTCGACGATACAACCGTACGAATGTTAAGATATATCAATTTTAGTTATAAGAAAAATATATTAAAAAATTTCAAATTCATCTTGCATGTCAGGATTAGAAAAATCTATTAAAAGTACAACTCCACACAACGAGACTCGTTCCCTATTTACTAGATAAATTTTTAAATTGATTTCTTCGACGATCCAACCGTACGGATGTTAGGATATATCCATTTTATTCATATGATAAAATTATTAAAAAATTCAAATTCATTTTGCATTTCACGATTAGAAAAATATAGTAAAACTAAAACTCCAAACAACGACACTCGTTCCCGATTTACTAGATAAATTTTTAAAATAATTTCTTCGATGAACCAACTGAAAGGAATATGTCCTAAGTCCAATCATGTATTAGGATTTAGGAATAACTTTTTATGTAATCTGTTTTGATTTCATTGATATTAATAAAAGACTAGTTTTGTTTTTATTACAGGCATTATCTATTTAAGTGTTTAAATAAGATATACCATAGTTTAGAGTAAAGCTTTTTATGGATTATGATGAGATCATAATAGTGAGACCTAAAAGATGATAACTCTAAACTTAAATAGTTCCTGGTCATAGGATTACTAACTGGTAATTAATAATCCGCAAAGATCGGTACATACTATGCTTGCTTCATTATGAAGGATGTCTGTTCTCATAGACATTTGTGTGGTGACACTATAGCTAGTATGTAGGTTCTTATTATAGAATAAGTTCACTGAACATGACTCGCCCAACAGAACAACTGATGGAGTTCACTCACGTGTCAGCAGTTGTTCACATAGTGATAGTTGTACAAGTATCCTTAGACTTGAGGTCATCATAGTCATCTTGTGTACAATGAACTATGCTTTGGTTTAGTTCTTAGTCTCCAGGGACAATTATTAGGGCTCTACTGGGTATAGGAATTTGTACACGAAGATAGTGTATGATCAATAAAGGATCTACCCCTTCCAGTGAAGGAAGAGAATGTTCAAGGCTGATCCACTTATGCTAGTTCAGGAATCTCTGGCCAGAGTGAATGAAATTAGAAAGGAGTTTCTAATTTACATATAACTGAGCATAGTGAATGGTAAGCAAGTGATTAAATTAGATAGGCTTGACACGAGATCCATGCCTTGTATTTAATCAGGACATTGTAGGGTAGAAGGAGTTTATTGTACGGTAACTATTCACTGAATAGGTTCTTGGTATTCTAAGCAGTGAATTCATATTATCCGGATAGTCGCGATATGCTGAGAAGTATCCCTCACGATGTAGAATAAATGTGATAAATTAATTAATCATATTTATTAAATTAGAGAATTTATATAAATAATGATAAAATAGTTTTATTATTATTTATTTCAACTACCGGCTTAATATTGAACCTACAGGGTCACACCATAAAAAGAGAATGATTTAATGGTGGAGGAATTAATTAATAATGGCTAATAATTATTTATTTGTGAAATAAATAATTAATTGGCAAATTTAATAATTGATTAAATGAGATTTATTAATTATAAATTAATTAAGAAAAGTTCTTAATATTATTAATTAAGGATTTAATTTTTTGGAAATTAAATAAAGAGAGAGAATTATTTCTAAATTGTTTAGAAAAAGGATTAATAATTAAAAGGTGTTTTAATTATTAATGAGAATAATAAATGGGATAATAATAATAATATTTATGGGAAAAATTTCCGCTGAAAATTTTGCCTATAAATATACTATTATAAACCCTATTTTTATTCTAACCCCAAGTTTTTATAAAACCTAATTCTCTCCACCTCCTCCTCGTCCTTAACGTCGTTTTCTTGGTGGATACCGGTGGAGTGCTTCACGTTTGAGGAGCAGCTGCTAAGGATCTCCGATCGTTGCTTTTGGATCGCTTATTAAAGGTTTGTAATCGATCCCTATGTTTTTACCATGATTTATATGCTTTTATTTGGATTTTATATGTGTAAAAGTGTTTTACCATGCCTCCGATGCGATTAAAATCCAACATTGGTATCAGAGCCTAGGTTGTATGCATATAGATCTGTGGTAAAAATTTCAGAATTTTATGTGCTTGTTTGAATTAATTATGATTTTTACAAGTTATATTATGGATTAATTTTGTCTGATGAGAAATCATTTCTCAGAATAATTTTGAATGTTGATCTGGGTTCTACAAGTGTTGTAGATCGTCTGGGTATTTTTCTTATATTTTTATGATGTATAGATTTTTTATTATGGATTTTTGAAGTTATTGTAATTAAATTCGTAATTAAATAATCATATATATATATATAAATTGTAAGTATGTATATATATATATCTGCTGTTGTTGCTTGCCTGTGTGTTGAATGTTGTACTGATGTGATGGTGAGGCACGGCCTCCAAGAAAAGAGAAAAGCAAAGCAGACAGAGAACAGATATGTCAGGCGGCTGTGTCGGCTGCTGCAAGAGAAGGGAAAGGGGTGTCACGCATTCCGGGAATGCGTTACACCCTATGGCGCATTGATGGAATGCGTTACACCTTTTAATGGCTTAAAAGGGTTGTAACACATTACCGGAATACGTTACAGGGCTTGTAACGCGTTCCTGTAATGCGTTACAGCCCGACTGTCCAGATTAAAATTGATTTTCTGGGAGTTTCGTAACTCCGTTTTAGGCGTGCAATATACCGTTGGATTCTTTTTTCCGAGACGGATCTAATGGAGTGATCAATTTTAGTTTATATAAAAGTTTTGAACTGTTTATATTTCCGAAAGTGTTTTAAAGCTGTTTTTTAACTATTTTAACTGCTTTTAAATGCTTCATGTGATACATAGAGATGTATAATGCTTAGACCAATATGCTAGATGATGTAACATGTCTACCTTTATGTTTATTCATGTTGATATTTGTGATATATGCTTAGTTTATCATACGATGATAGATTTAGGTGAACTTAAATGAACATAAGGCGTTTGTTAGACAACCTAGTATAGTTAAATTGTTTCATAACCTTAATAACAATATTATGAATACAATCATGAGATTCTTGTGTTTATGAAACACGTAATTGAATATGAATTTTCAATATGAGAGAAAGGATGATTCTGTCAACAACAGATTTCTATCTGTAAGAAAGGGTTATTAAGTGACGCCTCTTGACAATGCTCCACCCGATCTGGGAATCATCTGATTATTGATTATTGATTTGAAATATTTAATTTAAAAGGAAGAATCTCTTTATAATATGATTATGATTGTAACGTAATATAATCCCTCTAAAATTAAATAATATCAAGTAGTAATTGGCCAATGACACAACGGGCTTGTGTCGGTCATAGCCTTCCAACATGATAGAAAAGTAGTTCTTATTTTTGAATTATTGTCGGTTCGTGCTACAGCCGAGGGCTTTGATTTCGAAATAAGAAATACTTTTCTATTACATAGAGATGTGTACATTGAATAAGAATCTAAAGGTCGGTACGTGCCACAGCCTTGGGCCTTTGGGGACTGATTCAATTGTACGGAATGTTGGGTTAGACTTGACTTAGAATATTGAGTTTGTCGTGCCACAGCCGTGACTCAATTATTCAAGAGGCTAAATTTGATTAGGGAATAACATAAGATGTAATTGACAAGAGTTGTCTGCTTATTGAACATTACATGGCGGTTCGTGCTACAGCCGGGGTTGTGTAATGGAATGTAGGATCCCTATTCCCACTAGCATTATGAATGCTTAATTTTTCACGTAGGGGGTTGAATAAATTAGATAAACTAGTGGGAGCCACTTATGAATAAAGACCCAATTCATATAGTGTTTTAAAATGAAATCGAATATTTGCTAAGTGTTGTTATGTGTTTATCATTTACAGATTTACAATATACATTACGTCTTCTGCACTATCGCTCAGGAGCATACTGGATGCTGACAAATTATTTGGTCCTAATTATGCTGACTGGTTTCGAAACTTGAGAATTGTTCTCAGGATTGAGAAGCTGGAATACGTGATTGACTCACCTAAGCCTACTGAACCTGCTAGTGATGCACATAATGATGAACATGTTGTGTATCGTAAGTGGATAGATGATGCAAATGTTGCACAATGCATCATGCTAGCTTCCATGAACATTGAGCTACAGAAGCAACATGAGCATATGGATGCTCACACTATCCTCATGCATCTACAAGAGTTGTATGATGTGGCAAGGAGGACAACTCAATATGAGATATCGAAGGAGCTGTTCGGTTGTAGGATGTCTGAGGGATCATCTGTGAATGACCATGTACTTAAGATGATCAATTTGATTGAACGTCTTGGACAACTTGGTTTTGCCATGGGTGGGGAGCTGAGCCAAGACTTGGTCTTGCAATCGCTTCCGAGTTCGTTCTCGCAGTTTGTTGTGAACTTTCACATGAATAAGTTGGATGTCAGCCTGCCTGAACTCCACAACATGTTGAAGACTGCGGAATCGAATTTTCCCCCTAAGAAGAGTTCTGTTCTTCTAATTGGTGAAGGTTCCAATCCTAAGAAAAGGAAGAGGAACTCTTCCAAGAAGAAGAAAGTAGGTGAGAAAATGCCGGTTCCACCAAAAGCTGAAGACCCCAAAGAGCAAAGTTGTTTGCTTTCACTGTAATAAGGTGGGGCACTAGAAAAGGAACTGCAAGGTTTACCTTGCAGAATTGAAGAAGAAAAAGGGTAGTGAGACTACCGCTTCTGATTCAGGTATGTTCATGATAAAAGTGAATATGTCATTAAATCAAATTTGTACTTGGGTATTAGATACCTCCTGTGGTTCTCAAATCTGCAATTCGTTGCAGGGACTAAGGAGAAGTAGGACTCTTGAAGAAGAGGAGGTGATTCTACTAATGGAAAATGGAGCAAGAGTTGCTGCTGTAGATGTAGAATCATTTCATTTACATATGCCTACGGGCAAGACTATTGTTTTAAATAATTGTTATTTTGTTCCCTCGATTGTGAGGAATATTATTCCCATGTTAGACTTGGCTGGATTTTCATTTATTATTGAGAATAATGAATGTTCTATTCTTAGAGATAATATTCTTTATGGACGTGGTGCTTTAAATAATGGTCTGTATGTATGTGACATAATTTACTTCAGATTGAACAAACTAATAAAAGAAAAGGGATGATGAAAATCTCACTTCATTATGGCACTACAGTCTCCATTTAGTAGACATGGAGAGAGGACTACAAATTTGCTAGGAATGGTACACACAGATGTATGTGGACCAATGTCTAAGCAAGCCATGGGTGGATTTTCATACTTCATTACTTTCATGGATAATAGATCTAGATACGGACATGTGTTTGATTAAACACAAGTCTGAAGCCTTTGAAAAGTTCAAAGAGTATAAGTATGAAGTGGAGAAACAAACCAAAAATAGTATTATAATTCTTCGATTAGATCGAGGTGGTGAATACTTGAATGGAGAGTTTCTGGATTATCTCAAAGTAAATGGTATAGTCTCCTAATGGACGCCTCCAGATTGGTATCTGAAAGGAGAAATCGAACTTTGTTAGACATAATTCGGTCCATGATGAGCTATGCAAATCATCCAGTATTCCTATGGGGTTATGCATTGGAAACCTCAGCATATTTACTGAATAAGGTGCCTTCCAAATCTGTTCCTCAAACTCCCTATGAGATATGGAAAGAAAGGAAACCAAGTTTTAAACACGTTAAGATTTGGGGATGTCCAGCTTATGTCAAGAAAGTTGACCCATATGTGGTTTAAAGCAAGCTTCTCGAAAGATGGAACATTCGTTTTGATGAGACAATCAAAGAGTTTGATTTTATCAAAAACGTAGATGAACCATGCGTCTACAAAAGGGTTAATGGGAGCGCGGTAACATTTCTTATATTGTATTGAAATAGAGTTGACACACATAACAACATAGCAGACCCACTCACAAAGCTACTTTATGAAAGTCACTTTGATCGTCATAAAGACAAGATGGGTATTAGATACCAGAGTGATTGGCTTTAGTACAAGTGGGAGATTGAAAGGAATATGTCCTAAGTCCAATCATGTATTAGGATTTAGGAATAAATTTTTATGTAATCTGTTTTGATTTCATTGATATTAATAAAAGACTAGTTTTGTTTTTATTACGGGCATTATCTATTTAAGTGTTTAAATAAGATATACCATAGTTTAGAGTAAAGCTTTATATGGATTATGATGAGATCATAATAGTGAGACCTAAAAGATGATAACTCTAAACTTAAATAGTTCCTGGTCATATGATTACTAACTGGTAATTAATAATCCGCAAAGATCGGTACATACTATGCTTGCTTCATTATGAAGGATGTCTGTTCTCATAGACATTTGTGTGGTGACACTATAGCTAGTATGTAGGTGCTTATTATAGAATAAGTTCACTGAAGATGACTCACCCAGCAGAACAACTGATGGAGTTCACTCACGTGTCAGCAGTTGTTCACATAGTGATAGTTGTACAAGTATCCTTAGACTTGAGGTCATCATAGTCATCTTGTGTACAATGAACTATGCTTTGGTTTAGTTCTTAGTCTCCAGGGACAATTATTAGGGCTCTACTGGGTATAGGAATTTCTACACGAAGATAGTGTATGATCAATAAAGGATCTACCCCTTCCAGTGAAGGAAGAGAATGTTCAAGGCTAATCCACTTATGCTAGTTCAGGAATCTCTAGCCAGAGTGAATGAAATTAGAAAGGAGTCTCTAATTTACATAGAACTGAGCATAGTGAATGGTAAGCAAGTGATTAAATTAGATAGACTTGACAGGAGATCCATGCCTTGTATTTAATCAGGACATTGTAGGGTAGAAGGAGTTTATTGTACGATAACTATTCACTGAATAGGTTCTTGGTATTCTAAGCAGTGAATTCATATTATCCGGATAATCGCGATATGCTGAGAAGTATCCCTTACGATGTAGAATAAATGTGATTAATTAATTAATCAAATTTAATAAATTAGAAAATTTATATAAATAATGATAAAATAGTTTTATTATTATTTATTTCTACTACCGGCTTAATATTGAACCTACAAGGTCACACCATAAAAAGAGAATGATTTAATGGTGGAGGAATTAATTAATAATGGCTAATAATTATTTATTTGTGAAATAAATAATTAATTGGCAAATTTAATAATTGATTAAATGAGATTTAATTGATTATAAATTAATTAAGAAAAGTTCTTAATATTATTCATTAAGGATTTAATTTTTTGGAAATTAAATCAAGAGAGAGAATTATTTCTAAAGTATTTAGAAAAAGGATTAATAATTAAAAGGTGTTTTAATTATTAATGAGAATAATAAATGGGATAATAATAATATTTATGGGAAAAATTTCAGCTGAAATTTTTTCCTATAAATATACTATTATAAACCCTATTTTTATTCTAACCCCAAGTTTTTATAAAACCTAATTCTCTCCACCTCCTCCTCCTCCTTAACGTCATTTTCTTGGTGGATACCGGTGGAGTGCTTCACGTTTGAGGAGCAGCTGCTAAGGATCTCCGATCGTTGCTTTTGGATCGCTTAGTAAAGGTTAGTAATCGATCCCTATATTTTTACCACGATTTATATGCTTTTATTTGGATTTTATATGTGTAAAAGTGTTTTACCATGCCTCCGCTGTGATTAAAATCCAAAACCAAACGTACGGATATTAATATATATGAATTTTAGACATTGGAAAAAAATATTAAAAAATTTCAAATTCATCTAACATGTCAGGATTAGAAAAATCTAGTAAAAGGACACTCCAAACAACGAGACTCATTCCCGATTTATTAGATAAATTTTTTAAATGATTTCTTTGATGATCCAACCGTACGGATGTTAATATATATGAATTTTATTCATAGGAAAAAATTATTAAAAAAATTCAAATACATCTTGCATATCAGGATTTGAAAAATCTAGTCAAAGGACAACTCCACACAACGAGACTCGTTACCGATTTACTAGATAAATTTATAAAATGATTTCTTTGATGATCCAACCGTACGGATGTTAATATATATCAATTTTAGTCATAGGAAAAAATTATTAAAAAATTTCAAATTCATCTTGCAAGTCAGGATTAGAAAAATCTAGTAAAAGTACAACTCCACACAACGAAACTCGTTCCCTATTTACTAGATGAATTTTTAAAATTATTTCTTCGACAATCCAACCGTACGGATGTTAAGATATATCAATTTTAGTCATATGAAAAAATTAATAAAAAAATTCAGATTCATCTTGCATGTCAGGTTTAGAAAAATTTAGTAAAATTACAACTCCATACAACGAGACTCGTTCCCGATTCACTAGATAAATTTTTAAAATGATTTCTTCGATGATCCAACCGTACAGATGTTAAGATATATCAATTTTATTCATATGAAGAAATATTAAAAAATTTAAATTCATCTTGCATGTCAGGATTAGAAAAATCTAGTAAAAGGACACTCCAAAAAATGAAACTCGTTCCCGATTTACTAGATAAATTTTTAAAACGATTTTTTTAAAGATTCAACTGTATGGATGTTAAGATATATCAATTTTAGTCATATGAAAAAATTATTAAAAAAATTCAGATTCATCTTCCATGTCAGGATTAGAAAAATTTAGTAAAATTACAACTCCATACACCGAGACTCGTTCCCGATTCACTAGATAAATTTTTAAAATGATTTCTTCGATGATCCAACCGTACGGATTCTAAGATATATCAATTTTATTCATATGAAGAAATATTAAAAATTTCAAATTCATCTTGCATGTCAGGATTAGAAAAATCTAGTAAAAGGACACTCAATCAACGAGACTCGTTCCCGATTTAATAGATAAATTTTTAAAATGATTTCATTGACGATCCAACCGTACGGATGTTAAGATATATCAATTTTAGTTATAAGAAAAATATATTAAATAATTTCAAATTCATCTTGCATGTTAGGATTAGAAAAATCTAGTAAAAGTACAACTCCACACAACGAGACTCGTTCCCTATTTACTAGATAAAATTTTAAAATAATTTCTTCGACGATCCAACCGTACGGATTTTGAGATATATCAATTTTATTCATATGATAAAATTCTTAAAAAAATTCAAATTCATCTTGCATGTCAGGATTTGAAAAATCTAGTAAAAGTACAACTCCAAACAACGAGACTCGTTACCGATTTACTAGATAAATTTTTAAAATGATTTCTTCGACGATACAACCGTATGAATGTTAAGATATATCAATTTTAGTCATAAAAAAATATATTAAAAAATTTAAAATTCATCTTGCATGTCAGGATTAGAAAAATATAGTAAAATTACAACTCCATACAACGAGACTCGTTCCTGATTCACTAGATAAATTTTTAAAATGATTTCTTCGATGATCCAACCGTACGGATGTTAAGATATATCAATTTTATTCATATGAAAAAATATTAAAAAATTTCAAATTCATCTTGCATGTCAGGATTAGAAAAATCTAGTAAAAGGACACTACATACAACGGGACTCGTTCCCGATTTACTAGATAAACTTTTAAAATGATTTTTTGAAGATCCAACCGTATGGATGTTATGATATATCAATTTTAGTCATATGAAAAAATTATTAAAAAAATTCAGATTCATCTTGCATGTCAGGAATAGAAAAATTTAGTAAAATTGCAACTCCATACAACGAGACTCGTTCCCGATTCACTAGATAAATTTTTAAAATGATTTCTTCGACGATCCAACCGTATATGACTTTTAGTCATAGGAATTTTTTTTTAAAATATTTCAAATTCATCTAGCATGTCAGGAATAGAAAAATCTAGAAAAAGGACACTCCAAACAACGAGACTCGTTCCCGATTTAATAGATAATTTTTTTAAATGATTTCTTTGACGATCCAACCGTACGGATGTTAATATATATCAATTTTAGTCATATGAAAAAATTATTCAAAAAATTCAAATTCATCTTGCATGTCAGGATTTGAAAAATCTAGTAAAACTACAACTCCAGACAACGAGACTCGTTACCGATTTACTAGATAAATTTTTAAAATGATTTCTTCGACGATACAACCGTACGAATGTTAAGATATATAAATTTTAGTTATAACAAAAATATATTAAAAAATTTCAAATTCATCTTACATGTCAGGATTAGAAAAATCTAGTAAAAGTACAACTCCACACAACGAGACTCGCTCCCTATTTACTAGATAAATTTTTAAAATGATTTCTTCGACGATCCAACCATACGGATGTTAAGATATGTCAATTTTATTCATATGATAAAATTATTAAAAAAATTCAAATTCATTTTGCATGTCACGATTAGAAAAATATAGTAAAACTAAAACTCCAAACAACGACACTCGTTCCCGATTTACTAGATAAATTTCTAAAATAATTTCTTCGATGAACCAACCATACGGATATTAATATATATGAATTTTAGTCATTGGAAAAAAATATTAAAAAATTTCAAATTCATCTAACATGTCAAGATTAGAAAAATCTAGTAAAAGGACACCCCAAACAACGAGACTCATTCCCGATTTATTAGATAAATTTTTTAAATGATTTCTTTGACGATCCAACCGTACGGATGTTAATATATATCAATTTTAGTCATAGGAAAAAATTATTAAAAAAATTCAAATTCATCTTGCATGTCAGGATTTAAAAAATCTAGTCAAAGGACAACTCCACACAACGAGACTCGTTACCGATTTACTAGATAAATTTTTAAAATGATTTCTTCGATGATCCAACCATACAGATGTTAATATATATCAATTTTAGTCATAGGAAAAAATTATTAAAAAATTTCAAATTCATCTTGCAAGTCAGGATTAGAAAAATCTAGTAAAAGTACAACCCCACACAACGAGACTCATTCCCTATTTATTAGATAAATTTTTAAAATTATTTCTTCGACAATCCAACCGTACGGATGTTAAGATATATCAATTTTAGTCATATGAAAAAATTATTAAAAAAATTCAGATTCATCTTGCTTGTCAGGATTGGAAAAATTTAGTAAAATTACAACTCGATACAACGAGAGTCCTTCCCGATTCACTAGATAAATTTTTAAAATGATTTCTTCGATGATCCAACCGTACGGATGTTAAGATATATCAATTTTATTCATATGAAGAAATATTAAAAAATTTCAAATTCATCTTGCATGTCATGATTAGAAAAATCTTGTAAAAGGACACTCCAAACAACGAGACTCGTTCCCGATTTACTAGATAAATTTTTAAAACGATTTTTTTAAAGATCCAATCGTACGGATGTTAAGTTATATCAATTTTAGTCATATGAAAAAATTATTAAAAAAATTCAGATTCATCTTGCATGTCAAGATTAGAAAAATTTAGTAAAATTACAACTCCATACAACGAGACTTGTTCCCGATTCACTAGATAAATTTTTAAAATGATTTCTTCGATGATCCAACCGTACGGATATTAAGATATATGAATTTTAGTCATATGAAAAAAATATTAAAATATTTCAAATTCATATAGCATGTCAGGATTAGAAAAATCTAGTAAAAGGAGACTCCAAACAACGAGACTCGTTCCCGATTTAATAGATAAATTTTTTAAATGATTTCTTTGACGATCCAACCGTACGGATGTTAATATATATCAATTTTAGTCATATGAAAAAATTATTAAAAAAGTTCAAATTCATCTTGCATGTCAGGATTTGAAAAATTTAGTAAAAGTACAACTCCAGACAACGAGACTCGTTACCGATTTACTAGATAAATTTTTAAAATGATTTCTTCAACGATACAACCGTACGAATGTTAAGATATATCAATTTTTGTTATAAGAATAATATATTAAAAAATTTCAAATTCATCTTGCATGTCAGGATTAGAAAAATCTAGTAAAAGTACAACTCCACACAACGAGACTCGTTCCCTACTTACTAGATAAATTTTTAAAATGATTTCTTCGACGATCCAACCGTACGGATGTTAAGATATATCAATTTTATTCATATGATAAAATTATTAAAAAAATTCAAATTCATTTTGCATGTCACGATTAGAAAAATATAGTAAAACTAAAACTCCAAACAACGAGACTCGTTCCCGATTTACTAGATAAATTTTTGTTAGATATATTTGATAATGTCATGGCTAATATGATTTATGTTTAGTTTTCAGATCTTACTTAAACAGGATAAATCAGTACTTACTGGAAGTCAGGACTTATGGATATCAGTACTTATATTATCAGGAGATAATTATCAGAAGATGGATATCAGAACTTAAGTGCTGAAGGATGTTCAGATAAGGACAGTAGATGATTAAAGTAAAGAAGATCGAGATAAACATAAGAAGAGATATGCATGAAGAAGGAATTCTATGAAGAATAGAATACTTGGAAGAAAAGATATCTGATTGATATATTTTAGGAAGCAGAATTATATTCCATATCAATTAGCGATTATCTTGTAACTGTGTAGTATATAAACACAGACATAGGGTTTACACTATAAGTGTTATCATATTCGAGAAGATTATTCATTGTAACCCTAGCAGCTCTCGTGATAATTATTCATCACTGAGAGGTAACAGTTCCATACTGTAACAGAGTTTTATTGTTTCAATAAAGTTTGTTTTCTGTTACTTCAGATATTAAAGTTCGATTTGATTGTACTTTACACTGTATTCACCCCTCTACAGTGTGTGTGACCAAACAAGTGGTATCAAAGCCAATATGTTAACGCACATACAGTTTAAGATCCAAACACAATCATGTCTGACACAGAAACTCCAACTAAGCCTACCAAAACTGAAGAACCACCAAAGACACAAATTCAAAGTCGGTATGAGACCATCAGAGTTTCCATACTGAGACCATCTGAATATCCCATATGGAAGGTGAGGATGACCATGTTCCTGGAAGCAACAGATCCAGAATATCTTGATAGAATCAAGGAAGGGCCTCACAAACCAACCAAGCTCGTTGTTGCAGTTGCAGGTGAAGCAGCAAAGACCGTACCAAAGGAGAAGAGTGATTATACTGCTGAAGATATCGCATCAATTGCTAATGATGCTAAGGTATGACACTTACTGCATAGTGCCATTGATAATGTAATGTCAAACAGGGTAATTAACTGCAAGACTGCTAAGGAGATATGGTATGCTCTGGAAACAAGGTGTCAGGGAACTGATACAATTAAAAAGAACAGGAATACAATACTCACTCAAGAGTATGAACACTTTGACTCAAAGGCTAATGAGTCATTGACTGATTTATATGATAGATTTGTCAAACTCTTGAATGATTTGTCATTGGTTGATAAGGAGTATGATCTTGAAGATTCAAACCTTAAATTCCTATTAGCTCTTCCTGAATTCTGGGATTTGAAGGCAACAACAATAAGAGACAACTATAATCTTGATGAAACAACTCTTGATGAAATTTATGGAATGATCAAGACTCATGAACTTGAGACGGAACAAAAAAGCAAGAGGAAAGGAGGAAAGTCAAGGACAGTTGCTCTTAAGGCTGAAGAAGAATCCCCCAAAGCAGCTACCTCAAGGAAAGACAAGGGTAAAGCTCTTCTCATAAAGTCTGATACTGAGTCATCAAGTTCTGAAAGTGATGATGACTCAGATTCTGAAAGCTTGCCTGAGACTGATGTTGATGAGGATATGATGAAGCTGTGTGCTCTTATGGTAAAAGGGATCACAAAGATTACATACAGGAAGTTCAGGAAGGGAAAGAAGTTTTCCAGGAAAGGCACAAGTTCTGATAAGAAGAATTTCAGAAGATCTGAGGGCAGAGGAGGAAAGTATGATAGAGGAGATTATACCAATGTCAAATGCTATAACTGTGGTGAGAAATGCCACATATCTCCTGATTGCAAGAAAGTGAAGGGTGATAAAGGCAAGGCTCTTGTCACAAAGAAGAAAAGTTGGACAGACACCTCAGACTCTGAAAGTGAGGAGAACTATGCTTTGATGGCAAATGCTGATAAAGAAAGTGTTGAGAGCAGTTCTGAAGCTGCTGAAACAAAGGTACCTCAGACTACTTATGCTTTTCATACTGATGATATTAATGAGTTGAGAAGATATCTTAAAACCATGTTTGTTAGTTATAGAGATCAATTTTTAACATGTGAAAGATTAACTTCTGAAAATCTTGCTTTTAAGAAAAGAAATGATTTCTTAGAAAAAAAGTTAGTTATATTCCATCAAACTCAGAAGGATAGAGATGATGCTAAAAATGCTAAAAATGAATGAATCTCTAAAAACTGAGTTAGAAAAGGAAAGAGAGATTATCAGGACTTTGTCTAACTCTGGCAGAACAACTCAAAATTTGCTAAGTAGTGAAAATTGGAAAGAGGGCTTAGGTTATGGAGAGGATAAGAATGATAAAGGAACTGTAGAAATTAAGCCTGTTGTTAAGCAAAAGCCAAAGTTAAAACCTGTTAAGTTTGTAACTGTAAAGTCTGATAATGAGAAATCAGAAGTTAAAGAGGAATTAACTTCTGACAAACTAAAACAGGAAAAGATAGCTGAAGTAAACATAGGCTTAATGACTAAGAAGCAGCTTAAGCATAAGCTGAAAGATGTTAAGAATGCAAACAAGGTAAAATCACCTAGGAAAAATAGGAATGGAAAGGAAGGTGTGAATAAAAGCAATGATTATAAGCCTATTCCTGATGCTCCTAGGAAAACGTGTCATAACTGTGGAAGTTCTAACCATCTGGCTTCTTTTTGCAGGAAGAATAAGAACATAAACTCCTTACCTTCAAAATCAGGAGTTAAGAGTCAGTCTGTTAGATATAAACCACAAAATCCTTGTTTTCATTGTGGTAGTTTATGGCATTCCATTTATACTTGTAAGGAATATCATAGTTTGTACTATGATTATTATCAAATAAAACCTTCTTTGAAGAAAGTTTTCATTGTTCCTTCTAGTGTAAATTCTGATTCAAAGTCTGATAGTGTAAGTTCTGATAAGAAAAATGTTAACATAAACTCTGATGCTAAATCCACTGCATATGTTAACAAACTTGATAAGGCCAAAGGATCCAAGCAAGTCTGGATCCTTAAAACTAATCGTTAGTGGTCTTTGTGATTGCAGGGCAACAGGAAAAATATTCTAGTTCTGGATAGTGGATGTTCAGGAAATATGACTGGAAATAAAGCCCTGCTATCACACTTTGTGGAGAAAGCTGGCCCAAGTGTTTCTTATGGAGATGGAAACATTGGAAAAACTTTGGGATATGGCAATATCAATCTTGGGAATGTCATCATTAAAGAAGTAGCTCTGGTCTCAGGACTTTAACACAATCTGCTGAGTATAAGTCAAATATGTGATAGAGGTTATCATGTTGATTTCTTTGAAGAACACTGTGAAGTTGTGAGTAAATCTAAAGGCAAAGTTGTTCTGAAAGGATATAGGCGTGGTAACATTTATGAAGCTAAGCTTTCAACAAGTACTGATGGTTCTGCAATCTGTCTGATGAGTAGAGCATCAATTAAAGAAAGCTGGAATTGGCACAAGAAACTCTCTCATTTAAATTTCAACAATGTAAATGAGCTTGTCAAGAAAGATCTTGTGAGAGGACTGCCAAAGTCAGTATTTGCTCCTGATGGCCTTTGTGATTCTTGTCAGAAGGCCAAACAAAGAAAATCTTCATTTAAGAGTAAGACTGAATCATCAATTCTTGAGCCTTATCATCTACTACATGTCATATCTATTGCAAAGAAGAAATATGCGTTGGTCATAGTGGATGAGTTCACCAGATACACATGGGTATATTTCTTGCACACAAAAAGTGAAACTACATCTATCTTGATTGATCATGTCAAACATCTGGATAAATTGGTCAAAGATTCTGTGAAAATCATAAGGAGTGATAATGGCACTGAGTTCAAAAATTTGATAATGGAAGAGTTCTGCAAAAACCATGGAATTAAGCAGGAATTTTCTGCTCCTGGAACTCCACAGCAAAATGGAGTTGTTGAAAGGAAGAATAGAACTCTCATTGAAGCTGCACGTACAATGCTTGAAGAAGCAAAGCTTCCAACCTATTTCTGGGCTGAAGCTGTGCAGACTGCTTGTTTTAGTCAAAATGCAACACTCATTAACAAGCAAGGAAAAACACCATATGAGATGGTGGAGAAAAAGAAGCCAAATCTGAATTACTTTCATGTATTTGGATGCAAGTGTTTTGTTCTCAAGACTCATCCTGAATAGCTATCCAAATTTTATCTAAAAGCTGATGAAGGAATCTTTGTTGGATATCCACTTTCCACAAAAGCCTTCAGAGTCTATAATTTGAGAACAAAAGTGGTCATGGAATCTATCAATGTCTCTTTTGATGACAAGAAGATTACTGGTCTTGAAGATTTTATTGACCATGATCAGTTGAGATTTGAAAATGAAGACTCAAATTCTGATACTGAAAATCCTGAAAGTTTAAGTCCTAATACTGTAAACTCTGATGGATTAAACTTTGATGTTATTGAAACTGTGGTGTTTACGCCAAAGGAAGATGCACCTATGCAGGGGGGCATACTCAAGAACATACCGCATCTCAAGAAGCATCAGAATATACATCTGGCTCTTCAAGTTCTGATCCGTCAAGTTCTGATAAGCCAAGTTCTAATAGTTCTGAAAATCTAATTTTGAAGAATCCAACTCAGATATCATAGTTTCAGGGGGGCATCAGAAAATGAAAATGAAGACAGCATGGATCATGGGGGAGCATCCAGTTCTATAGAAAACCTTCCATCTGCAAGGAAGTGGACTAAATCACATACACCTGATTTGATAATTGGAAATCCTGATGCAGGTGTCAGAACTAGAACAGGTACTTCAAACGAATGTCTTTACAATTCTTTTCTCTCTCAGACTGAGCCAAAGAAAGTGGAAGAAGCTCTTCAAGATGTTGATTGGGTGCAAGCAATGCAGGAAGAGTTAAATGAATTTGAAAGAAACAAAGTCTGGACCCTAGTGCCAAGACCAAAGAATAGATCTGTTGTTTGTACAAAGTGGGTATTCAGAAACAAAACTGACAGTGATGGCATAATTACAAGGAATAAGGCAAGGCTGGTTGCAAAAGGATATTCTCAACAGGAGGGAATTGATTATGATGAAATATTTGCACCAATTGTTAGGTTAGAAGCCATAAGGATATTTTTGGCTTATGCTGCTCATAAAAAGTTTACTGCCTTTCAAATGGATGTGAAAAGTGCTTTTCTCAATGGAGAATTGGAGGAGGAAGTATATGTTGAACAACCTCCAGGCTTTGTAGATTCCAAACATCCAGATTATGTCTACAAGCTTGATAAAGCACTTTATAGACTTAAGCAAGCTCCTAGAGCATGGTATGAGACTTTAGCTCAGTTTCTTCTAGAAAGTGGATTTAACAGAGGAACTATAGACAAAACACTGTTCTACCTCAACCATGGAAATGACTTACTTCTGGTCCAGATTTATGTTGATGATATCATTTTTGGGTCTACAAATGACAGACTTTGCAAGAAGTTTGCCAAACTGATGCAGTCAAGGTATCAGATGAGTATGATGGGGGAACTTAGCTATTTTCTGGGCCTTCAAGTCAAGCAGAATGAAGAAGGCACTTTTATTTGTCAAACTAAGTACACCAGAAACTTGCTGAAGAAATTTGGAATGTAAGATTGTTCAAGTGCATCCACTCCCATGGCCACTGCAACAAAACTGGATAAGGATACTGGTAAATCAGTAGATATTACTGATTACAGAGGTATGATAGGCTCTCTACTCTATCTAACTGCTAGTAGACCTGATATCATGTATGCTACCTGTCTTTGTGCAAGATTTCAAGAAGATCCAAGAGAACCTCACTTAACAGCTGTGAAAAGAATTTTTAAGTATCTTAAGGGCACAGCTGATCTGGGATTGTGGTATCCCAGAGAATCAGATTTTAAACTAATAGGTTACTCAGATGCAGATTTTGCAGGTTGCAAAATTGACAGGAAAAGCACAAGTGGAAGCTGCCAATTTCTTGGAGGCAGATTGGTTTCTTGGTTTAGCAAGAAACAAAAGTCAATTTCCACATCAACTGCAGAAGCAGAATATATTGCTGCAGGAAGCTATTGTGCACAGATTCTTTGGATGAAGAATCAGTTACTGGATTATGGGTTAACATATTTCAAAATCCCTATTTACTGTGATAATCAAAGTGCTATTGCTATGACAGGTAATCCAGTTCAACACTCTATGACAAAGCACATCAGCATTATGTACTGTTAGTGTAGGTGCCCTAGAGGCAATACATATTCTTTTATCTTTATGTCAGTTGATCATTCAATAAATGTATTTATTATGACCTTAATTACTGCGATATTTTGTTAGCATAATAAATGTCCTTAGAATCATGATACAAATTGTATAGTTTAAGTACATGACTTGAACTTGAGATTATATAATATATCATATTCTTAAAGGTCCCTAGTCGAGTATTATTATATAGGACAATAATAATACATAGATAGACTAGTATGTTGTTTGACAAGATAACCACATCTCATTGGTTATAAGTATGGGGATACTGAAGTCAATACATAGGTACATGTGAGAGTACATGGTACTGGACAGACCCACAGTGAGATTCTTCATGTTTAATAAAGTCATAAGAAAGACTCACAGTGATAATGGTGTAACGATCCTTTGACTTGAAATCATTATATTTCTATACGAGGATTAATATACTTTGACTACATTAAAAGTTACTTTTGATCGGGTGATGATAAAAGTGGACATCGGGTATATCATGAGTCGTATGAGAAATATGAATGATAGATAAAGGATTTAACCCTCCTATAATTAGGAGAGATATTATTGGCCTCTTGATTGAGTGAGATTATAAAAGCATGGCCATGCTCAAATAATGATTTGTTTCAATAATCTACTCATGCATCAAGTAAACCCAGATTAAATGTTGAAGAGGATGACTAAATACATGCCTCGAGTTTAATCTATAATATGTATGGTTAAAGGGATTATATTACACGGAAAAACATTAATCACGAAAGGTTTTATCTAATCACGATTTAATTATTGTTTAATTGGGTAACAATGATGTATTACTAGATACCGCTCATTGTTTATAATTTTATTAGAGAATAAAATTATTGCCAATTAAATAATAGCCTATAGGGTCGCACAAATAGAGCACTTAATGGAATAGTTAATTTAAATTATGGATTTAAATTAATTGATGATTATTTGAATTTTATTATAATTAAGTAAGACTTAATTGAGATAATATAAATTCGAATTAAAAGGAATGTTTTTGCCCATAATAATTAAGTATGACTTAGTTATTAATTAAATAATAGAAATTCATTTTTATTATTTAATCCAATACCTACTAGGGTTGGGCTTTGCTATTATGGGCCTTTTTAATCAGTCATTATAAATAGATAATGAGAGGTTAAAGAGGCTTGAACGTTTTTAAGAAAACCCTAGCAGCAAAGAGAGGCAGAGGCAATTCAGATCGTCAAGAAGGAGGCTAGTACATCCATTCCGTAGTCAAGTTCGTGAGACGTTCTTGAAGGTGCTCGTGTGGATACCATAGAGGTGTTTCTCCGAGAGGTAGACACAAAGCGTGATAGCTAGGATCTCCGTTGAGTTTATAAAAGTTAATCTCTTGAAAGGTATGATTCGTTATCTCCATAATCTGCCCATAATTATACATGGATCCTGTTTTTGGGTTTCGAATTTTTGTTTTATTTACGTTTATCCGCTGCGTTTTATGCCTTCGGAACCCATCAATGGCATCAGAGCTACGTGTATAAGGGGCTGATTTGGTTACGTGTTTACTGTATTTTTACAAGTATGCATGTGTGATGAGTCTGCCATGATAACAGTTATGTTATATGAGTCTGCCATGATAACAGTTATGTTATATGAATGATATGATGAATCTGTTAATGATCTATATGATGATACTAGTATGTTTAAGATCTGCCATAACTCATATGTATGCGATCTCTTAAAATATGTATACTGATACACGTTTTTGGTAACTGGGATATGGATCGTGTGTATACTGATACATGCTTCTGGAATAGTATTCTGATACATGTTTTGCTAGTATTCTGATACATGTTTTGCTAGGTCGAACCGCGTGGTTAGGGTTTCGTTTTTAATTTGTGCTTATGACATATGCTTTACTTATTTATTATTCTTGATTGGATCATGATAAGTGATAAATAGTATGTCATCTTTATATGATCTATCATGTTCTTTAATGGTTACTGAGCATGGTGCATAGTTATGGCCTTAAGACCTTAGTTGTAATGGTTTATTCTTTTGGTTTGTAATAAATACGACTTGCATGTCGTTTTCTATTTGTAGTTGTTTTATCTCGAATGTAACTCGAGTTCTTTTGTAAGTTCATTAGTATAATTCTTAATGTAACATCCTAGAAGGACAAGGGAAAGAGGAGGCATCCTATGGAGGCCAAGGAGACAATGGAAGCAATAGAGAAGACATATGTAATAGTTATTTTTACACCATAGATTGACCTTGATCTTTTCATTAGCCTGAAAAGATCACATAGGATTGGGCCATAACTATTGCACGTTTACTTTACGTACTTTTCATATGATGTATAAATAGTATGTGTAGAGTAGAAAAATGCATGTTTTAATTAGATTAATGATGTATGTATGTATTAGATACATCACCCATGCCATGCCTTTAAACAAGATAAAATCTGTAACGACTCAAGATTTAAAATTAACAAACGATCATGAGATTCTCGTGTTTATGAAACACGGAATAAAATACGAATTTTCTTTATTTCTGACATGGGGCGATTTTGTCAACAACGGGTTCATAGAACTTGTAAGGCTGTGGGTTTTAAGCGAGACCGATGTGACTCCTCCACTACCTGGAAATCAAACCATTGACGAGTATTGATTTGAAGTATTTTATTCAAGGAAAAATTGGGAATCTCTTTATGATGGGATCATGATCGTTCTAAATTAAAATCCCTAAGTAAAAATATTAAGTTTTAATCAGATGCTTTCCAATGAATGAACACTCATTAAATCCTAGATCGATAAGGGGAAGGGCTGTCAGTGGCAGGGGACTCCTATCTATCATGGTGAAATGCGACGAATATAAACGGTTATATTCGGACGTTGTATCATTGGGTCTAACTTAACTGAGTCATCATAATAAGGTGAATATAAACGGTTATATTCAACTATTATGAACTTAGAAGCATAGAGTTTGGTTAAAAATCTATTAGATAGATAAGATCAATTGTTGTTCACCAAATTATCCAAGAATTATATATGATATAATTGACAACTGTTGTCTACCTAAATAATCATGTTTTAAGGATACCAGTGGTTGACTTAGAACATGACGAAATATGGATCTTGGCTCACTAGAAAGATTTATGGGATATACTTTCCGAATTAATAGTTAGGGCTATTAATTTGATAAAAAAAATAGTGGGAGATATATTACGAATATATCATAATCATATGAACATAAAATTTTAACTCAGACAATCTAATGTTTATTTTGCGCTTTTATTATTGTAGATACTGAGTAATGGCAAACAACACAAACACACTATCCGTACGTTCAGTCCTTGAGAAGGACAAGCTGACAGGAGGAAACAACTTCCTAGACTGGCAGAGGAATTTGAGGATTGTCCTCAGGCAGGAGCGCAAGCTTCATGTCATTGATATTCCTCCTCCAGGCCCCCTTCCTGAGGGTGCTACTGCTGATGAACGAGCAGCACGCACAAAGGATGAGAATGATGCAAATGATGTTGCATGTCTTATGTTGGCAACTATGAGTGCTGAGCTTCAAAGACAACATGTGCATATGGATGCATATACTATCAATGAGCACTTGCAAAGCATGTTTGCAAGCCAAACTCGTCAAGAAAGGTTCAACACGAGTAAGTCACTTTTTAATTGCAAACAAGGGGCGAGTGAACCAGTTGGCCCACATGTTCTGAAGATGATTGGTTACATTGAGTACCTTGAAACTTTGGGTTTCCCGATTGGTCCGGAAACTGGTATTGACCTAATCATGAATTCTTTGAACAACAAATTCACTCAGTTTGTTGTGAACTACAATATGAATGAATTTGACAAAACACCTACTGAATTGTTGCATATATTGAGAACATATGAGACCAACATGAAGACAGCTGAACCTGCTCCCATACTGATGGTGGGAAATAAAGGTAAGGCCAAAGGGAAGCGAAAATGGAAGGGTAAGAAGAAGATTGGATCTGATTCTACAACCAAGCCAAAGTCAGGTCCCAAACAGGCTTTAAAGCCTAAAGGTGGTGTGGCCAAGGGTGAATGTCACTACTGTAAGAAAGATGGTCACTGGAAGAGAAACTGTCCAATTTACTTGGAGGATCTGAAGAAAAAGAAAGCAGTTCAGATTTCTGGATCAGGTATTTATGTTATAGAAGTCAATTTGTCTATTTCTACATCCTGGGTATTTGATACTGGATGTGCTTCTCACATTTGTATAAATGTGCAGGGCCTGCAGAGAAGTAGAACTCTGGCTAAGGGAGAAGTGGACCTAAGAGTAGGCAATGGAGCAAAAGTTGCTGCTTTAGCTGTAGGGACTTATTATTTATCTATGCCCTCTGGGCTTGTTTTAGAACTAGAAGACTGTTTTTACGTGCCTGCGATTCGCAGAAACATTATTTCTGTTTCTTGTTTGGACAAGAAAGGTTTTTCGTTTACAATAAAGAACAACAGTTGCTCTTTTGCTTTGAATGATTTAACCTATGGTGTTGCGCGTTTATTTAATGGTTTATATGTTCTTGATTTAGATAACCCTGTCTGTAATATAGAAAACAAACGACTTAAAATAAATGACTCAAATCAAACATACCTCTGGCATTGTCGTCTAGGCCACATAAATGAGAAACGCATATCCAAATTACATAAGGATGGATACTTGGATAAGTTTGATTTTGAATCATACCAAGAATGCGAATCTTGTTTGCTTGGTAAGATGACTAAAGCCCCTTTCACTGGTAAGGGTCAAAGGGCCACTAAACGTCTGGAGCTAATACATAGTGATGTATGTGGCCCAATGCGTGTAATGGCTAGAGGAGGCTACTACTACTTCATAACATTTACTGATGATTTCAGTAGATATGGATATGTATATCTTATGAAGAACAAATCCGATTCTTTTGAAAAATTTAAAGAATACAAGGTTGAAGTAGAGAAGCAAATTGGCGGAGATGCAAGTATTAAGATCTTACGATCCGATCGTGGGGGTGAATACTTAAGCACCGAATTTAGAAAGTATTTGAAAGAGTGTGGTATTGTATCGCAACTCACTCCGCCAGGAACACCTCAATGGAATGGAGTTTCAGAGAGGAGAAATCGCACCTTGTTGGACATGGTGCGATCGATGATGAGTCATGCAGATCTTCCAATTAGTTTCTGGGGTTACGCTCTAGAAACAGCGGCTTTCACACTTAACCGTGTTCCTACTAAGAAGGTTCAAAAGACTCCATATGAGATATGGAAAGAGAAACGGTCAGGCATGAACTTTATGAAAGTTTGGGGATGTAAGGCATTTGTGAAACGTCAAGAATCTGACAAGCTTGGACCTAAATCCGAAGAGTGCATTTTTGTAGGATACCCTAATGAAACAAAGGCGTATTATTTTTATAGTCCTTCTGAGCAGAAAGTGTTTATTGCTCGAGATGCTGTCTTCATGGAAAGAGATTTTGTTTCCAAAAGAAACAGTGGGAGAACTATAGATCTCGATGAAGATCGAGAACCGCAAAATAGCATTGAACCTGAAGTGGAACAAGAGCAGAATAATGATAATGCTCAACAAACACAGGTTGTTCGTAGATCTGGTAGATTTCGCCATGAGCCAGAGAGATATGGATTTCTCATGACTCAGTGTGGTGATTTGATGCTCATAGATGAAGATGAGCCTCTCACATACCAAGATGCTATGAACAGTCCAGACTCTAAGAGATGGCTTGAAGCCATGAAATCCGAGATAGATTCCATGTACGAAAACCAAGTATGGACTTTGGTTGATCCACCTGAAGGGGTAAAACCCATAGGGTGCAAATGGGTTTTTAAGAAGAAAAAGGGCATGGATGGAAATGTTCAGACCTATAAAGCTAGGCTGGTTGCAAAAGGTTTCAAACAAATTCATGGTATTGACTATGATGAAACTTTCTCACCAGTGGCTATGGTCAAGTCTATAAGGATTTTACTTGCCATTGCAGCATTCCATGATTATGAAATCTGGCAAATGGATGTCAAAACAGCCTTCCTTAATGGAAGCCTTGAAGAGGATGTGTACATGACACAACCTGAGGGTTTTGTCGATCCAAGAAATGCTGGCAAGGTATGTAAATTGCGTCGATCCATTTATGGATTGAAGCAATCCTCTAGGAGATGGAATATCCGTTTTGATGAAATAGTCATAGAGTATGGCTTTGTTCAAAACGAAGATGAACCGTGTGTTTACAAGAAGGTTAATGGGAGCTATGTGGCATTCATAGTACTATATGTTGATGATATACTACTAATGGGGAATGACATACCTTCTCTAAAGGCTGTTAAGACGTGGTTAGGGAGCAATTTCTCCATTAAAGACTTAGGAGAGGCATCCTACATTCTAGGAATGAGGATCTATAGAGAAAGATCTAGAAGGATGATCGGTCTAAGTCAGAGCACATACATTGATAAGGTTTTGCATCGTTTTGGAATGCAAAATGCAAAAAGGGGATATGTCCCTGTGTCTCAAGGGATAACGATCTCTAAGGACCAATGTCCGAAATCATTGGATGAGAAGGACCACATGAATAAAGTTCCATATGCTTCAGCAATTGGATCTATCATGTATGCAATGGTATGTACTCGCCCAGATGTCTCGTATGCTTTGAGCATGACGAGCAGATACCAGTCTAATCCGGGTGAAGGTCACTGGACGGCAGTTAAGAATATTCTTAAGTACCTGAAAAGAACTAAAGATTCATTCTTGGTGTATGGAGGAGAAGAGAAACTCGTTGTAAAAGGTTACACCGATGCAAGTTTCCAAACAGACAGAGATGATACTGTATCACAGTCTGGTTTTGTGTTTTGTCTAAACGGAGGTGCTGTAAGCTGGAAGAGTTCAAAGCAAGAAACAGTAGCTGATTCTACAATGGAGGCTGAGTACATTGCAGCTTGTGAAGCAGCTAAGGAGGCCGTTTGGATTCGAAAGTTCATTTCTGTTTTGGGAGTGGTTCCATCGATCGCAGATCCCATTGATCTATACTGCGATAATAATGGAGCCATTGCACAGGCTAAAGAACCTAGATCACACTCCCGGGCTAAACATATACTCAGGAGATTTCACCTTATTCGAGAGATTAATGAAAGGGGTGATATACACATATGTAAAGTGCACACAAATGATAACATTGCAGACCCACTGACCAAAGGCTTGTCGCAGCAGAAGCACGATGGTCACACTAGTTCCATGGGTATTAGATATATGGGTGATTGGCTCTAGTGCAAGTGGGAGATTGTTAGTGTAGGTGCCCTAGAGGCAATACATATTCTTTTATCTTTATGTCAGTTGATCATTCAATAAATGTATTTATTATGACCTTAATTACTGCGATATTTTGTTAGCATAATAAATGTCCTTAGAATCATGATACAAATTGTATAGTTTAAGTACATGACTTGAACTTGAGATTATATAATATATCATATTCTTAAAGGTCCCTAGTCGAGTATTATTATATAGGACAATAATAATACATAGATAGACTAGTATGTTGTTTGACAAGATAACCACATCTCATTGGTTATAAGTATGGGGATACTGAAGTCAATACATAGGTACATGTGAGAGTACATGGTACTGGACAGACCCACAGTGAGATTCTTCATGTTTAATAAAGTCATAAGAAAGACTCACAGTGATAATGGTGTAACGATCCTTTGACTTGAAATCATTATATTTCTATACGAGGATTAATATACTTTGACTACATTAAAAGTTACTTTTGATCGGGTGATGATAAAAGTGGACATCGGGTATATCATGAGTCGTATGAGAAATATGAATGATAGATAAAGGATTTAACCCTCCTATAATTAGGAGAGATATTATTGGCCTCTTGATTGAGTGAGATTATAAAAGCATGGCCATGCTCAAATAATGATTTGTTTCAATAATCTACTCATGCATCAAGTAAACCCAGATTAAATGTTGAAGAGGATGACTAAATACATGCCTCGAGTTTAATCTATAATATGTATGGTTAAAGGGATTATATTACACGGAAAAACATTAATCACGAAAGGTTTTATCTAATCACGATTTAATTATTGTTTAATTGGGTAACAATGATGTATTACTAGATACCGCTCATTGTTTATAATTTTATTAGAGAATAAAATTATTGCCAATTAAATAATAGCCTATAGGGTCGCACAAATAGAGCACTTAATGGAATAGTTAATTTAAATTATGGATTTAAATTAATTGATGATTATTTGAATTTTATTATAATTAAGTAAGACTTAATTGAGATAATATAAATTCGAATTAAAAGGAATGTTTTTGCCCATAATAATTAAGTATGACTTAGTTATTAATTAAATAATAGAAATTCGTTTTTATTATTTAATCCAATACCTACTAGGGTTGGGCTTTGCTATTATGGGCCTTTTTAATCAGTCATTATAAATAGATAATGAGAGGTTAAAGAGGCTTGAACGTTTTTAAGAAAACCCTAGCAGCAAAGAGAGGCAGAGGCAATTCAGATCGTCAAGAAGGAGGCTAGTACATCCATTCCGTAGTCAAGTTCGTGAGACGTTCTTGAAGGTGCTCGTGTGGATACCATAGAGGTGTTTCTCCGAGAGGTAGACACAAAGCGTGATAGCTAGGATCTCCGTTGAGTTTATAAAAGTTAATCTCTTGAAAGGTATGATTCGTTATCTCCATAATCTGCCCATAATTATACATGGATCCTGTTTTTGGGTTTCGAATTTTTGTTTTATTTACGTTTATCCGCTGCGTTTTATGCCTTCGGAACCCATCATGTACCACTTCATCAGGGAACATGTGGATGAAGGTACAGTGGAATTGCACTTTGTTTCAACAGATCAGCAACTAGCAAATATCTTCACAAAACCATTGTGTGAAGCTACTTTTACAAGATTGGTAAATGAACTTGGAATGGTTTCAGGTTCTTTCTCTAATCTACTTAGTTTTGTTCTGATGCATCAGACTTTATGATCAGTATTTATAGAATTTAATCTCGTTGTGTATTATGTGCTTAATTGAAAAATGTGTTTAAGTACTGACTGTTGTCTGATATATGTTTCTAAACTCTGATAGTGATATATATGTTTAGGTAACTATTCAATCTTATGAGGATAACTGTGCTAGATGCTGACCTAGTAGTCTTCAATAAACAAGGGATACCATGTAAGAAGTAATTATTTCTGTGGAAATCTATTGACACAAGCAAATTCTGATAATTGAGCTTAGTTGAGTTTACTTTGTCTATCTTATTACTAAGTCACAAACTAGAATATTGCTTCTCATCTGTTAAGTTCTGATGCAAGTAAATCTGTTGAATGTACTAAGTGCTGATAAACCTCACTTATCAAAAGAAAAAGCAAAAGAATCAAGGAGTAAAAAATGTGGAAGGGACGACCCAAGTGCATGGCTGGTATTAAGTAAATATGCATTAGAAAAGCAAAATATTTTCTTGGTGACTTTTCACACTCTATGATCACTGGAGAAATACTCTGATAATAGCATAAATTCTGATAAGCAGTCGTGACTCACTTACACTTAGAAGCCACCGTAAAATGGAATTTAAAAAGATGCACAAAATTAGCACAAAATAGTTGAGGTGGACTCAAGCATGAACTCATTCAACAGTAGGTTTCAGAATAATGACAGCTCTTTAGCAAAGTTTTAGTTATGCCTTATTTCTAAGATGTATTGAAGTGAATCAGACTTTTCTCCTTGTCTGATATTTAGCTTAATGCACACTCTAAACACTCCATATGAATAATGAAAATCACTGTGGTGATCTATGTTATTTTAGATGAACAGTCATTGTGTCATATTGCACAAATTCTGAGGACAAGTTTTGATTGCATATTCTGATGATTATGTTCTGAAGAATATAAATCAGAATTTGTGTGAGGACTTACTAAGATAGGCATTCATTTTTCGAGTTAAGAAATTATGTTCTGATGACCGTTAAAATATGATATAAGTCTAAGTTCTAATATTAACGTCTGATTCTTTACTTGACTTATTTGTGGATAAAATTTGGAAACAGTCTCAGTTTAAACCAAAAAATATTGAAGTGGAAGATTAACAGTCACTATATTTAGGGATAGTGGTACTCGTACATGAACAGTCAACTTTTACTTGCTTCTTGTGCGCATAAAACCATGTTTTCCCTTTCCAATGAATGTTTTTCTTTTTCCAAGTCTGGGGAGACGAGGTAGAATTAATTCTACCTGTCACCATTAAATTTCTTTACGTCTCCTGGCATTCTCTTGCCTATATAAGCAACCACTTCATATCAGCCTTCCCATCAAATCTTTTATCACAAACTCACCTTCATAATCCTTATATCAAAAACACCATGGTCAATTACAATATGTTTTTGAACTACGAAACATTCAACATGGAGCTGAGCTGTGTTGATTGGCAGCAGGAATGGCACGTTACTGCCATTCTTGATGAGATATGGGACTCCATTCCCCAGGAGGTACTCACCCACCTCCTGTTCTTCTACATGGATTACCATCGCCATCTGGAGCGATTGGAGGAGGAAAGGCTGGAAGCTCTCCGCCGGCAAGAGCGAATCATACGACTCGCTATTCTGTTTGTCGAGAGTAGGAAGAATAAATGATTTATTTTCTTCTTCCTGTTTTTCTTCATCATCAGCCTTGCCCTGCTTCTTGAGCTAGGATAAAGGGTGTTGACGTTAGGTTTAGTAGCTTAGGGAAATCTTGTACAAGTTCTGATGTAATTTAAATTTCATGAATGTATTCTCTTGATATATTAATGAAATTTGTTTTTGTTTCAAGATCTTGTCTCTGAGATATTTTGTAATGCATTGATAAATCCTGATACATATTCTGATGAACATATAAATTCTGTTTTAACTTAAGTTCTGATTTTATTTTATCAGTACTTGCTCATCTGATTTATTATGGTCATTGTCACTCAAATTTTTTTTTGAATCTTGATGTTGCAGTGAAAAATAATTAAATAAGTGGGAACAATTTCAATTTTGAATTAAAACTGTTTCACCTTGATTAATGGAATAACTGGGAAAGTGGAACGGTTTTTCCTTGAAAAACTGCAAGTGGGTAAGTAATGATTACTGTTTTCTCGTGCCCATTAACTATTCATTTTTACTGCATGTCTGACAGGTGTCCAACGGTTACATTTTTTTTTAAAAAAGTATAAGTAAGACAGAGAGAGGATTTTTTAATCTTTTATTTTGTTTCATACTTTTTCTCTCTATTTGCTTTTACTCTCTTTCTTCTTCTAACGTTGGTTTTTCATATAGACATTCTATCAAACACCTAACAGGCACTTATACATCTCGATTAATTTCATGGCACCTAAGGATTTAATCATTGATGGAGCTAAATTTGTTCCAAACAACTACGCTGCAATTCTTGATAATGCTGAAGCTCCGTCTAAATTCCATTTTGTGCAAGATCTTCTTGCACACAGTGAAATCGGGTATGCATTGACCCAACCTTCAGTATTCTCAAGCCAACAAGTTCTGACACTTTGGAGGACTGGAAACTTTGATAATGGTGGTCAAAATGGTACTCCTAGTATTATTTTTGAAGTGGGTGGTTCTCCTTATGCAGTCACTCCTGGTACAATACACAAGGCTCTACATCTCCCAGAAGGATGTACTTTTTCAATTCTAGAGGAATCAGCTCTTCAGGAGTTAATGGCCAGTTTGGGGTATGAACAGAGTTTGGCAAAGCTTGGGTAGTTGAAACGGGCTCATATCAGAAGGGAATGGAGTTTCTTCTTCGACTGCTTCACTAAAGCTTTTGGGAACAAGTGTTCGAGTTTTGAGGCCATCCCCATTATGAGTCAGCACATCGAGTATGCCATTATAAACCAAACTCATTTTGATTTTGCAACGGCTATAATAGGTTTTATTGGGGATAGGATGACAGAAGATAGGAATGTTGTCTACTTTGCTAGATTCTGTCAACTTATATATACATTTTGTACTGATGAACCTCGACTAACCAGTACCTTAACTCCAACTTTCAAAGTTGCAAAACGTTACTTTAATGACCAGGTAAATGCTGACACTAAGAAACCAATGGTTAGACCTTTACAGATTCCTCAGTCTGTAAAATAGATCTTAGTAAATGCTGATCCTGATTCCTATAGATCTGTTTATCCTGATGTCCAACCAACAACCACCTCCCAAACACCACAACAACCATCAGAACATACCCCTCATACTACTCAACCAACCCTCAGGCAGTATATCAAATCCTATCTCTCCACTTCACAGACAGTTCAACCCTCATCCTCAGCACCTACTGTGAAGCCTTCATCTTCCAAGCCTAATAGGATAAAGACTGTTCTTCAAACACCTCAAAAGAGACGGAGGATTGCTTTGAGAGATGAGTCAGACAGTGAGGAACAGGTTTCTACATCAGAACCTGTTGTCAAATAAGCTGAGAAAGTGACTTCTCAGAAGGATTTTGGAATTGGGGGATCTAGGCTTCTCAAGAGGCTTAGAAGAATGACTGTTCCTGGAACTCCCAAGGAATCCATATCTACAAAGAGATACAAGAAACAGAGGGCAAAAAGGCCAGTTTCAGATGATGAAGAAGCAGCAGCTAAGGAAGGAGATCAGGAATATCTGACCTCACAAGAAAAGGAATCTGCTAAAGTCACTTCTTCTCCATCAACTCCATCTCAGAAAGCTGTTCCTGAAAAGGCCAACACACCATCTGTGTCTCCTAAGTCTGTATCTCCTATTAATATAGGCACAAGTGCTGATATTGAAATCCAGACCTTGGTTGTGCCTGAACAAATTCTCTTAGAAGCTCCAACATCAACTAATCATTCAACAACACCTGTTACTGATGCTGCTCAAACTCCAGAATTATCTACTACACGTTCTCTTCATCTAGATGCTGATGATCAGAATATAGGTGAGCATCAGGATATGGCTATTGTTATTCCCAGTGGACTAACAATGAGATTTACAGAAGGGGGGGGGGGTTGAATGTAAATCTCAAAACTTTTTCAAGTTTTGAGTAGTTTCTAAGGCTAAGTGTTTTAGTGAGCAAATATGTGTGAATGGCTTGAAGCTAATACAGACAGATATATATTCAAACACAAATGTAAAGAACACAAAGAACTTAAAAACTTTTCTGGTAGATTTGTTGTTCCACCAGAGATGTGTTATTTCAGAAAATCTGTGATTCAAAGAATTAAATCTCAGCTCCTTCCTAGTACAAACTAGATGATTTTCTCTCTGGATTTTTCTAAACAGCTCTGGAAAATTCACACCTAATTACTAGCTGCTACTTGGTTTATATATCACCAAGTTTACAAGTAAAGACAAAACTGTAAAATACAATTAAAAAGGCTCTTCATATGTTTCTTCTTCATTTCTCTATCCAATGCAATTTAGGCTTAGCTGTTAATCTTTGAATACTTCCTTGTTTGTACCAGAATGGAAATGTTGCATTTTCTTGATTCCTCCTAGAGGCTTCCACATTCCAGTTTGTCTCTGTCAACCCATGTGCCTCTGTCAGCTTATGAATTGTCACTATCAACTGCTAATGAACTAAGCATCCGTTGAAGCTTTCATCCGTTGATGCCTTATCCGTTGAGGCTTTATCCGTTGAAGCTTTATCCGTTGATGCATTATCAGTTGAAGTCTTTATCCGTTGAAGCACTTATCCGTTGATGGATATTATCCTTTGAAGCTTTAGAGATATCTGTTGAAGCTTTGTTTCTTATCCGTTGAAGGTCTTCAATATCAGTTGATACTTCTTCACTTATACAAAATTACAAGGCATGAAATATTTACAATTAGCCCTCCTATTTGCATATCCACTAGTAGTCAACATGATTGATAATTTCCTACAACATCTAAGAATTACAACTTGAATCCAGAGAATGAAATGTGCTACAATACTAAACTTATTGCTAAGTAAAGCTACTCCTTCAACGGATAGCCAAGATGGTCTTATCCGTTGAGGCTACAAACACTAGATTTCTACTTAAGTGTTTTGTTTAACTTATCATCAAACTAATACACATATTCCTAACAATCTCCCCCTATTTATGTCTACTAGAACTGTAGGCATAAATTTAGGTTTAGCTTAATGATAACAAAACACTTGACAAATATATTAACTGTAATAAAGCAGAAATTCAAAAGTGCTGCAAAAATGTGTATGCTGAGATGGAATTGAAGAATTACATTGTTTTCAAGGGTGCTCCTTTAGCCTGAGCAGATTAATTTCTTTTCCTTTGATCCCTTGTTTTCTTTCCTAGCCTCCTGTCATCCTCCTCTATTTGAAGTTGAAGTTGTCTATAGAACTCAGCTTCATCTTCTTCATTGATGTCCAACTTAGATTGCATATCCTTGAGAGTTTCATTACTGGCAATCTTGAGCTAATCTTCAAGTCTGAAAAATCTTCTGACTCCTTTGTTGTCTCTGAACTCCATCAACCAATGAGGTGATTTGTGAACTGTAATTCCTCTTTCTTGAATGAGTAATGTTCTAGGCAAGGCATTGGGCTCCCACCAAGTTTTCCTTATGTTGGCAATCTTGTTGAGAATCTCAGTCTTGGCAGTCCTGGTAAAGCCAGAATCCCTTTGTATGGATGAGTAGACTCTAACCAAGGTAGAGTAGCCTTCATTCAGAATCCTGTAGAGAGGCCAAGTTCTTTTCCCACTTCCTTTATATTTAAACACTAGTCTTTCTGGTAGCTGTCTGTAGGCAGCTATTCCCCTTACTTCCTCCAGCTCATCCAGATAGAGTTCAATGTCTGAAAATTCTTTTATGTCACAAATGTGAACATAATCATCCTTAGAGGCTTGTGGCTTAGGCTTAGGCTTCTGAGTGAATTTGATTGAGGTTTTAGAAGGTGTTGATTTGATTCTTCTTTTCTGCTTCTTTGATGGTGGAGAAGAGGTTAAGAAGGTGGGCAATTTGATGGTGTCCCAATCAATTGGTTCCTCCTTAGGAATGATTGTTTCACCATGAATGTTTATGAAGGGGTCAGGCACAATAGGTTCAGGAATAGAAGGTAGTGGTTTGGATTTTGATTGGGTTTCTTCAGTCTCATCTACCATCTTTCTCTTTGCATTGGCCTTCTTTCTGTTCCCTTTCTGCCATTCCTCTCTTTCCTTACTTCTTTCTTCCATATCATTATCAACCATATCCCCCAAACCTTCATCTTCACTTTTGTCTTCAATTTCTTTCTTTTCTTCAGCTTGACTTGACTTTAGCTGTTTTTTAAGCTTTGCTTGTGCTCTTTTGTCAACCTTTAGCTTTTTGGCTTCTTCCTTCAACCTTCTGGTTTCTTCCCTCTTGGCTATTGAAAATTTGGGATGTCCTTGCATCACACAGATGTTCTTTCCCTCTCTAAAGATAATAGCCATGTTCCTCCTTACAACCATATCCATGGTCTCTTTGTGCTTTATGATACTTCCACCCAAAACTTTGTCTTCATCAGGCTTTGAAAGAGGAAAGTCCACTTCTTTCATCTGAGCAAGGCTTAGAGGATTCTTTGTAGAGTCCTTATTGGATCTGTTGTTGGGCTTGAGAACCATAGGTTTCAGATTCTTGGAAGAAGTCTTTCCAACCTTATTCCTCCTTACTGGCTTGAGCTCCATAATAATTGGTTCCACCTTTGTGCTGTGCTTCACAGATTGTGATTTAGAAGTTGTAGAACCAAAAATTTGTTGCATCTTTTCATCAATTTTCCTCCTTTGCTCTTTGACTTGCAATTCAGCTGCTGCTATCTGGATTAGATCAATTCCATCAAGCTTTCCTTTGATTTGAATAGTTGGAGAAGTGGTGATGGCAGGAACTAGCACTTGAGATATTTGAACTGTTGTTGATGGCTCTCCTTCCCCTTCCCCTTTATTCTCCCCCTTTTTGTTATCATCAAGGGTAAGGGGTGAAGCCTTGTGCTTTTGCCAGCTGCATTAGGAGATTTGTCTGAGTTTGTTGATTCTGAAGAATGGTGACCATAGAGTCTTCAATGATCTGAACTCTGTCTTCCAACCTGGCCAGCCTCTTATCAGCATCAGATGCTTTCCTCAGTCTTCCCAACAAATCTTGCATAGTACCATAAGGCATGACTGAATCCAACTTCTCAGCATTGTAGGATTTCAGATCAGCAATGTCCTGCTTGAGTTCATCCACACTTAGATTCTGTTTGAAATGCTGCAACTGCAAGAGATGCAGAGAGTCCAGATGACCTTGAAGAATTGCCTTGGTACCAGCATCTGTAGTCTCCTGAAGGGCCTTCTGAATAGTCATTACTTGCCTGACCAAAGTTACACCAAACTCTCCTGGTGTAGATGCCTTTGCCCATGCCCAATCAGGTAGATCTGGAACAGAACTTGGGTCTGCTTCTCCCCCTAAGTTCATGCTCTCATCCAAAGAATTAGAGTCATCATCATTAGAATTTACTCCAAATTCTTCAGATGGCTCACCAGCTTGAGAAGGCAGCCTGTTAACAGCAGCTTTGTCTCTAAGAAGAGATTCTGAAGTGTGTACAATGTTAAAAGTCTGTTCTGCCTCCATATTGCCCTGAGCAGCCAACAATTGATAGGCTGGAACAGGGTGAGTAAAAGTGTCAGCATCCAAGGAAATGTTATCAATTACAGCTTTGTAATGTTACTGAAATTGTCTTCCCTTGTCTGCATCATCCACAATCATTGACTCACTAGCAATGGCTGGATCCACCCTTATAGCTTCTGTACCTGTCTTTCTCTCATTTTCTCTATTTTCTTGCATCAGGGACTCCCCCTGGCTCACACACACCCTCACACCCTCACCCTCACCGTCTAAGGTGGCACTCCCCTCACTCACTTTTGCCATACTGGAAGAAATAGCATGCATATGGTGACTCTCAACCTCTCCTTTTGCCTGGGAGCAACCCAGCCTCTCACTCAAATTATCACTCCCTTCCCTCAAACCTAAAAGTGATTGTACAGTAACCATGTCCTCTACAGTTGGAATTATTTCTGTTATATGTGTAGAGACCATCAACGGATAGGGAGTATCCGTTGAAGTGGAAATTGATGGTTTCAACGGATAACTGCTGTTAAGCTTATCCGTCGAAGAACAACCATGTGTCAACGGATGAGAAATATCCGTTGAAGAAGGAAAAGATGTAGATATAGAAAGTGACATAATTGTTGAATCTGTGTGAATTGATTTTAAGTGAGGTGACACAGATTCTTCAACTATATCTGAAAGAATTGGCTGATGATCCAACAAATCATCTAAAAGATGATGATCATCAGGTTTTGAGTGGGGCTCCTCCCTGAGTTTTAATGAGGGAGAATCAGGAAGTGATGTGAATATCATATCCACATCCAGAGAGGGTGATGGAGAGTTTGATGATGGATGTGTTTCTATTATGAGAGAATGGGGCTGTGACTCCATATTTGCTGGAGTCACATCAAGCTGAATTTGAGAAGGCAAAGATACATGTGGATGTATCTGTGCTGTGTGTGCCCCTTGTGTGGAAACTAGGGTCTTGGCCTTCTTCTTCCTTGAAAAGGCTTTGATTGGTGAATTTGTGGCTTCAGTGTCCCTCCCTCTTTTGTTCTGTGTCCCTCTTTGGGGACTATTTTCAATAGTTGCACCCTTTTGGGAGGATGCAACTAGGGATGTGTTTGACTCCTTTTAAACCACCACAGTCTTTTGAGAGACTGTGGCTTGGCTGGCTGGGGTACCACTCACCTCTCCCACCTTATCCTGGGGGGTTTCTTGATGTTCACCCCTCCCCTCACCACTCACACCCTGTTCACTCCCTTCAGGGTTTATGGTAGTTGTTACAACTGTTGTCTTTTGAGAGACAACAGAGGTGATTTTCTTTGACTTGTGTTTTGAAATTTTAGTTTTGGTGGCTTTGGTAGGAACCTGTTTGGACAAAGACACAGATTCCATTGCTACACTGAAAGGCAAAGAAATAATGGGGTTGGAAACAATAGGAGTTATAGAAGTGTTTACCTCACTTACTTGTGGTGCATTCATGATTGGCAAATATACCAATAGCACCTGGCTGTTGAGGTTCATTCTCAAAAGGTCTGCAAGGACCCTTTTCTCTTATGCCCAACATTTGAGTTTATTGTTCTCATTAGATATAACCAATCCTTCAGCAACATGGTTAGCCAATAACATAAAGAATCTAGCATAGTAGATGTTATGTGGTCTATTAGCTTTGTTACCTAATCTAGAACCTAATTCTAGCATGACATAGTTGCTAAAATTAAAGTACCTATCAGAAACTAGCATATAGAGCATATTAACAAGAGATGAAGTTATGGCATCAAAATTGCTAATTTTCTCAGAGAAAACCTTGATAAAGGCATCCCCAAGAAAACTCCATTCTTTCCTAAGGCCCTTCCTTCTAATACTACCTAAACTAGCAGAATCAAAAGCATAGCCTATGGAATCTAACATAGCAGATACATCTTTATCAGTGTGTGGTGTCATGGCATTATTCTCAGGCAACTTAAAGCAAGACTGTATATCATCACAGTTAATGCAATACTCCTTACCTTTGAGAGAGAAGGCAATAGTCATATCTGTGGAGTTGAACTCTGCAGTTGTCCAAATCTCCTCAATCACCTCACAGTAGATGGTTGGGGCTTCCAACATTGCATAGTTTAGTTTGCAGTTTTTGATGAAGTCCATCATCTTGTGATAATCAGAATGGGCTTCATTCTTTTCAACCAAGGCTACGAAATTATTCTTTTCATAAACAAATCCAGATTGAGATATAATTTTGACTACTGGTGCCATTGTTGTGAGTAGAGGTTGCAGAGAAAAACTTGAGAATTTTGGGAGAGAAGGAGAATAAATATTGCAAGAAAGCGTAAAGTGAAAATAAGATTTCAATGGGCTTTTATACTTTCTTGAATTAAAACGTAAATAAAATGATTAAATGATACTTCTAAGCAAATTACAGCCATTTAAGAATAAAGAAAACTGTAGAAATTCTGAAAACTGCCTTTAATACAAATACATACAACAGTGTATATCTGTATCAACGGTTAAGTAAAAGAATCAACGACTGTGACTCACTTAAAGTAACTGATGTGACACTTCAACGGATAAGGTAAATAGTTATCCGTTGATGATCAACACTATTTTATCCGTTGAGGGATAAAATTACCAGAAATGTATTTGTCTTTAACGGATAGTGAACATCCGTTGATAGAACAATTTTGGCTTTCAACGGATAGGGAATATCCGTTGATAGAATAAGTCTTACTTAAAGCCAACTTTGTTCTTGCAGCAAATTCATTTCAGGCTTCAAGGCAAATTTCACAGAGGACATAAATTTATGAATAATTAAGCATACCTAGCTCACTTACTAATCTTGTGAATGTTGATTCATCAAGTGGCTTGGTAAATATGTCTGCAATCTGCTTTTCACTTGGAACAAAATGAAGTTCCACTGTACCTTTCATCACATGTTCCCTAATGAAGTGGTACTTGATGTCAATGTGCTTGGTTCTTTAGTGCTGCACTGGATTTTCAGTAATGGCAATGGCACTTGTGTTGGCACAGAATATAGGAATTTTATCAACAGTTAGTCCATAGTCAAATAGTTGATTCATCATCCATAGTATCTGTGCACAGCAACTACCAGCAGCAATGTACTCAGCTTCAGCTGTTGATGTAGAAACAGAATTTTGCTTCTTGCTGAACCATGACACAAGCTTGTTCCCTAGAAATTGACAGGTGCCAGTTGTGCTTTTCCTGTCTATTTTGCAGCCTGCATAATCTGCATCTGAGTAGCCAATTAGATCAAAACCAGACTCTCTAGGGTACCAAATTCCTAGATTTGGAGTCCCTTTGAGATATCTGAATATTCTTTTAATAGCCACTAAGTGAGATTCTTTAGGGTCAGCTTGAAATCTAGCACAGAGACATGTAGAAAACATTATATCAGGTCTACTAGTAGTTAAATATAAAAGTGAGCCAACCATGCCTCTATAACTTGAAATGTCCACAGACTTATCAGCATTGTTTAATTCAAGCTTGGTGGCAGTGGCCATGGGAGTTTTTGCAGATGAACAGTCCATTAAGTCAAACTTCTTGAAAAGATCATAAATATATTTAGTTTGACTAATGAAAATTCCACCACTAACTTGTTTAACTTGTAAACCAAGAAAATAAGTTAGTTCTCCCATCATGCTCATTTCATATTTACTTTGCATTAGCTTAGCAAACTTTTTACAAAGCTTATCATCTGTAGATCCAAATATAATATCATCTACATAAATTTGAACAAGTATTGTAGAGCCATTAACATTTCTAAAGAAAAGAGTTTTGTCAACAGTACCTCTTGTGAAGTGATTATCTAGAAGGAATTTTGACAAAGTCTCATACCAGGCTCTAGGTGCTTGCTTTAATCCATAGAGTGCTTTCAACAGCTAATACACATAGTCTGGAAAGTTTGGATCTTCAAATCCTGGAGGTTGGCTTACATAAACTTCTTTCTCAAATTCCCCATTTAGAATTTAGAAATGCACTCTTGACATCCATTTGATAGACTTTGAAATTGGCATGGGCTGTATAGGCTAGAAAGATTCTGATGGCTTCCAGTCTGGCAACTGGAGTAAATGTTTCATCAAAATCTATTCCCTCTTGTTGAGAATAGCCTTTAGCAACCAATCTGGCTTTATTCCTTATGACAATGCCATTTTCATCCATCTTGTTTTTGAATACCCATTTTGTGTCAATAGAACTCTTGTTCTTTGGCTTGGGTACCAGCTTCCATACTTTGTTCCTCTCAAATTGGTTTAGCTCCTCTTGCATTGCTAAAATCCAATCTGGATCCAATAGAGCTTCTTCCACTCTCTTAGGTTCCTCCTGTGATAGAAAGCTACTATACAGACATTCATCTTGAGTAGCCCTTCTACTTTGCACTTTAGATGTAGCATCACCAATGATCAGTTCAAAAGGGTGATTCTTGGTCCATTTCCTTTGAGGTGGTAGATTAGCTCTAGATGAGGTTGCCTCAGTATTGTCATGATGTGTGATAGAATGTTGATTGGTTGAAACTCCCCCTGAGTTGCTGATCCTTTGAAAGGAATTGGGAGCTCTATCAACTGATGAAGTGAATTGATTATCCGTTGACAGACCGTGATCAACGGATGCTTCATTATGAACTTCAACGGATGATGCACTTTGTCTTTCAACGGATGCTGCATTGCTTCTTTCAACGGATGTAGCATTCTGTGCATTATCCAAAGGCAGATTTTGAATTCTTCTTGAGATGCCTTCTTCATCATTCTCATCTTCACAATCATCACAATATATCTCAATATTGTTAAATTTGAGTCATTCATGATGTCCCTCATCTGTTAGTCCATCAATCTTTTTATCATCAAACAAACATGCACAGATTCCATGACAATGTTGGTTCTTAGATTGTAGACCCTATATGATTTTCCAGCAGAATAACCAACAAATATTCCGTCATCAGCCTTTGCATCAAACTTCCCTTTGTGATCAGAATGATTCCTTATGATGTAACATTTGCAACCAAAGACATGCAGAAAGTTTAAAGTTGGTTTTCTTCTCTTGAATAATTGATAGGGAGTCATGCCTTTTGCCTGATTGATTAGAGAAATATTCTGAGTGTAACATGCACAGTTAACAGCCTCAGCCCAAAAGTAAGTTGGGAGTTTTGACTCTTCAAGCATTGTCCTTGCAGCTTCAATTAGTGATCTGTTCTTCCTTTCCACCACACCATTTTGTTGTGGGGTCCTTGGAGCTGAGAACTCATGCATGATCTTATTTTCTTCACAGAACAACTTCATGGTTGAATTTTTGAACTCAGTTCTATTTTCACTCCTAATATTCCTTACTTTGAAATCAGGATGATTGTTGACTTGCTTGATATGATTGATAATGATTTCACTAGCTTCATCCTTTGATCCAAGAAAATAAACCCATGAAAACTTTGAGAAATCATCTACAATCACTAGGCAATATCTTTTCCTTGAAATTGACAATACATTGACTGGTCGAAAAAGATCCATATGTAGCAGTTGTAATGGTTCATCAATTGCAGATTCAAGCTTCTTACTGAATGATACTTTCTTTTGCTTTCCTTTCTGACAAGCATCACACAGTCCTTCCCTTGTAAATTCTACTAGAGGCATTCCTCTAACTAAGTCCTTTTTGACTAGATCATTCATTGTCTTGAAATTCAAATGGGACAGCTTCTTGTGCCATAGCCAACTTTCAACTGAACTTGCTTTGCTGAGAAGACAAGTAATAGATTCTGCATCTGTAGAGTTGAAGTCAGCTAAGTACACATTCCCTTTTCTAACCCCAGTTAGAACCACTTTATTGTCCTTCTTACTTGTGACAATACAGTCTTCAGAAATGAAGGAAACAGTATTCCCTCTGTCACATAGTTGACTGATGCTTAATAAGTTATGTTTGAGATCATCAACCAATGCAACTTCATCAGTGATGACATTTTCTTTTGAAATCAAGCCATATCCCATAGTGAATCCTTTGTTGTCATCTCCAAAGGTTATGCTAGGGCTAGCTCTCTCCTTAAACTCTGTGAGCAGGGTGAAATCTCCTGTCATGTGTCTTGAACAGCCACTGTCCAAGTACCATAGATTCCTTCTTTTTCCCTGCACACAACAAAATCAATCAAGTTGATTTTGGTACCCAAGTTTCCTTGGGTCCAGCTTTGCTAGTCTTTTTCCTAGACTTCATTCCTCCTGCATCTTTTGACTTAGGTAACTTTGGGTCAACCTTGATCTCAGATGTGGTTGGTTGAAGTGTAGGGTTAGTCACAGAATCATTTAGCACATTTGATTGAATTTGATAAGGCATAGATTGTGCAAACATGTTATTCCATATAGGTATATTGTATGGCATTTGAGGCATACTAAATGCAGTAAAATAAGGATTATTAATATATGGCATGTTTGCAAAATGTGCATGGGGATTCTGATGAGACATAGCAGGCATAACATGCAGAGGTGACATAGACATATTAGGCATGGAGGGATTTGAAGGCATGGGAGCATTTTTAACAGATTTGCAATTATCAGATAGGTGATTAACACTTTTACAATGCACACAGCTTTTTCTAGGAGCATACCTATCAGGTGTGTAATTGTTATGTTTATTAATCCCTACCTCCCCATTTCTTTTAGATTTTCTTTTAGTTTCCTTCTTATCCTCAACCAACTTAAGCCTATTTTTCAGCTGATCTAAAGTCATGTGTCCTATATTCACCTTACTGGCATCTTTGGATGTGCTAGCTCCTTCTTTGACAAAGTTCTTGAAAGTTGAATCATCCTTCTTATTGAGATTTTTATTTTTGAAATTACTTGCCTGTTTTAATTGATGAGCCTTCAACGGATGCTCCTTTTCTTCCTTCAACGGATAACTTTCATCATCCGTTGATTCCACATCCGTTGACAATCCATCAATTAATTCCAACTCCTTTTTGTTTTTCTTCCAGACATCCTCACAGAATGATTCAATTCCATGAACCTTGGCAATCTGAACACTAACATCCCTAGATGTTTTCCAGGCCTTGATTAACTCTTGCTCACTTTCTAACTATTTAGAAAGAATTTCTACTTTCTTAACAGCTTCTTCTAGTTCACTCTCAACAACCAAGCATTTAAGTTTAATCTTTTCAAGCTCAATTACCTGATCCTCTAACACAACATTCCTATCACTTAAAACACATTATTCTCTTTGATCCTAGTGTTTTCTTTAGCTAGTGATTTAAGGGAAACACGCAAATGATATAATTCATTAGACATATCATTTATGGCTTCATTGCATTCATTTTTAGAAAGCTGAGAGAGATCAGTAGTAATTACCTGGTTGCTTGATGAACTAGTTTCATTTTCATCAGAATTAGCCATTAGGGCTAGGTTGACATATTCCATATCATCATCTTCATTGACTACATCTGCTGCCCAATCATCTTGAGTGAGAAAAGCTCTTTCCTTTTGTTTGATCAAATCAAAATACTTCTTTTTGTAATCAACTTGCTCAAATTTCTTCTTATTAGAGGTTGGCTTCCTACACTCACTTGCAAAGTGTCCACTAATGCCACAGTTATAACATTTGAACTTGGATTTGTCCAACTATGTTTTTGTTTGGCTTAGTGAATTTTGTATTTTTCCTCAACTTCATCTTTACAAACCTCCTGGACAGAAAAGGCAGATGTTCATCAGCATCATCAGAGTCGTCCTGACTGGAATTATTTTCATCCTCAGCTACTTGCTCTTTACCCTTGCTTGATTCTGATTTGCTTGTGCCAATTTTGAGACTTGGCATTATCTTCTCCTCATTCATGGCTCCAACCTTCTCACTGTCAGCTACAAGTGTAACTGATCCTCCTTTTCTCTTTCCCTTTTCCAACAGCTCATCTTGCTCCATCTCAAGTTCATATGTCTTCAAAATTCCATATAATCTTTCAAGTGTGAAGTCCTTATAATCTTGAGAATTTCTTAGAGAAACAGTCATAGGCTTCCATTCCTTTGGTAGAGACCTTAGAAATTTTAAATTGGAGTCCTTGACTTAGTACATTCTGTCATACAGCTTCAATCCATTCAACAGTTTCTGAAATCTGTTGAAGGTATCATTCAATGATTCTCCTTCTTCAAAATGAAAATATTCATACTGTTGAATGAGAACCTGCATTTTGTTTTCTCTAACTTGCTCAGTGCCTTCACAGATAAGCTTCACAGTATCCCAAATTTCCTTAGCAGTTTGGCTGTTAATGACATTGTCAAACATATCTTGATCTAGGCCATTAAACAGAATGTTCATGGCTTTCTTGTCCTTGTGAACCTCTTCAATATCTTCAATAGTCCATTCTGCTTTTGGCTTGGGAATAGACTGTCCAACAGCAACTGTTGCAGTAGCAGCTGTGGCCACCTTGTGAGGGATGTGAGGACCATTTTCAATGCAGTTGATGTAGCTTTCATCTTGAGAGAGAAGATGTAAATGCATCTTCACTTTCCAGTGATGATAGTTATCTTTTTCCAAGATTGGAATCTTTACACCAATATCCTTCTTACTCATGATGTTAGCAGAATAGATCTTCAAACTCTTTGTATGATAAGAGCTTGCTCTGATACCAATTATTTTTCCCAGTGGACTAACAATGAGATTTACAGAAGGGGGGTTGAATGTAAATCTCAAAACTTTTTCAAGTTTTGAGTAGTTTCTAAGGCTAAGTGTTTTAGTGAGCAAATGTGTGTAAATGGCTTGAAGCTAATACATACATATATATATTCAAACACAAATGTAAAGAACACAAAGAACCTAAAAACTTTTCTGGTGGATTTGTTGTTCCACCAGAGATGTGTTATTTCAGAAAATCTGTGATTCAAAGAATTAAATCACAGCTGCTTCCTAGTACAAACTAGATGATTTTCTCTCTGGATTTTTCTAAACAACTCTGGAAAATTCACACCTAATTACTAGCTGCTACTTGGTTTATATATCACCAAGTTTACAAGTGAAGAAAAAACTGTAAAATACAATTAAAAAGGCTCTTCACATGTTTCTTCTTCATTTCTCTATCCAATGCAATTTAGGCTTAGCTGTTAATCTTTGAATACTTCCTTGTTTGCACCAGAATGGAAATGCTGCATTTTCTTGATTCCTCCTAGAGGCTTCCACATTCCAGTTTGTCTCTGTCAACCCATGTGCCTCTGTCAGCTTATGAATTGTCACTATCAACTGCTAATGAACTAAGCATCCGTTGAAGCTTTCATCCGTTGATGCCTTATCCGTTGAGGCTTTATCCGTTGAAGCTTTATCCGTTGATGCATTATCAGTTGAAGTCTTTATCCGTTGAAGCACTTATCCGTTGATGGATTTTATCTGTTGAAGCTTTAGAGACATCCGTTGAAGCTTTGTTCCTTATCCGTTGAAGGTCTTCAATATCAGTTGATACTTCTTCACTTATACAAAATTACAAGGCATGAAATATTTACAATTAGCCCTCCTATTTGCATATCCACTAGTAGTCAACATGACTGATAATTTCCAACAACATCTAAGAATTACAACTTGAATCCAGAGAATGAAATGTGCTATAATACTAAACTTATTGCTAAGTAAACCTACTCCTTCAACGGATAGCCAAGATGGTCTTATCCGTTGAGGCTATAAACACTAGATTTTTACTTAAGTGTTTTGTTTAACTTATCATCAAACTAATACACATATTCCTAACAGCTGTTGATCAGAACTTAGAACCAGATCAGCAATTAGAGGATGCTGAAGCCTCCATTGCTACTCATACTATTATTTTATCAGAAGATACTGATTCTGTAAGTTCTGATGTTGTAAATGCTAGAGATACTGGTGATGCTGCTCCAAATGCAGATGCTGATGAAGCAGGTCCTTCAGGACATGGTCCTCAACAAACTGTTCTTAAATCTGAACTTATTAAGAAGTTTGTTACCAGAGAAGCACCAGTCCCTTGGAGTGAAACTCATGCAGGACAGGAGTGGACTAAGGAATGGAACTCAGTTACCTGTGTTCCAAATGCAAAGCATCTTGCTGAGCACTTGACAAAAGCTGATGAAATGTTAAATTCTGATGATTTCAAAACCCATCTTAGAGTCACTGCATTGAGTACTAAACATCTACAAGGTCTCCATTCAACTACTCATGTAGAGCTACACAAGATTCAGGAAGAATTTTATCAAACAGGAACAAACTCAGAAAATTGACAAGAAAAAGTTCTTCCAACCTACCTTTGATAGGATTGCTTACATTGAGAAGACTCAAGAGACACAACAAGCTCAGTTTGATGATATTATGGAAAATCAAGCTTCTCAGCAATCTCAACTTACTGAAATCCAAGACTCAGTGGAATTGCTTGTCTCTCTTCTACTACCTGCTGATGCCAAAAAGGGGGAGAAAGTAATTAAATCCAAATGCAAGACTGACAAGACACTGAAAGGGAAGGATAATGAAAAGGATGATCAAGGAAACTCTGGAATGGGTAGAGGTCATAGTCAAGGTAGAGGTTTCTCGTCAAGAAAAGCTGAAATCACAAGTCATAGGACAAGTTCTGATACTGGGAAAAGAATTAGTTTCGCTACTGGTAAAAGGATAAGTTCTGATGAAATTTTAGATCTTGTTGAAGAAATGTCAAGACAGTTATTTCTTCAGGAAAATCCAGGAATGGACTTGGAGAGTTTAATGGAAGAAGAAGTCAGACTTAAATCAGAGAAAGTCACATCTAAATCTGAAGCTTCTGGTAAAAAGACACTTCCAAAACTTAAAGGCATTGTGATAAAAGAAAGGACAAATACTGAAGCAACATTGGCTAAATCACAACCGCAGATAGATCCAAGATCCAAGGGTAAAGAAAAGGTTGGTGAACCTATCAAGGTTTATGTGCCTCCTGAGAATGAAGAAATCACTGATGAAAAGGATGATCTTGCTCTGACTTCAAGAAAAGTTCTTAAAACAACCTCTGACATGGCTCAAGTTGTTCAGAGTCAAGAGACATCAAGTTCTGATATTCCAAAGAAGCAAGTAACCTCTGACACAACTCAAGTTAACTTGATATCAGAAGATAGATCAAAGAAACTCCTACCAGGATTCACTAAAGCAAAACAGACTCAACCTTTGAAGACTGCTGCAAGTGGTTTTGAAGCAAGAGTAGTTACTGGAAAGGAAGCAAGAGATAAAACTGGATTGGGAAGTGCTGATGAAAGAAGAATACAGAACACTACCAATGATCCAACTTCCTTGAGTGAACCAGGTATTGGAGCAACTCCTGAGAGATTGAATCAACTGGAATCTGTACAAATGGTTTACTATACCTACTTGAAAAAACACATCTTGTTGTACTTCATGACGGATGGTAGGGTTTATCATATAAGGCAAAATGCCATTCCATTGAAGTATTTTGAAGAATTGGAGCATGTACTATTCTTACTTCAAGTGGATGACAGATTGACAGGAAGTGCTGCAAACTATTTGAAGGATCAGATTCTAAGACATAAAAGGCTTTATTCTGTTAAGCCTGACAGCACATATGTTCCAAAGTACAGAGATCACAAGGGTGATATAGTTGAAATGAAGCCCAACACTGCTAAAATTATAACTACCTTTCTGGGTTACAGGGCTGTGGAATTCAATCTTGAGTCTGATAAAGCTTATTTGATCAGACTGGATCAGGATATAAGAAAAGCAAAGATTAATGATCTCAGGGCTGCAATCTTTCAAATTGGTGAAGATAATGCAGAGCTTAAAGATGCTAAGAGGAGAATGATTGATGAACTTAGATATGCTGAGAGATGTTTGTTGAAGAACTATCTCAGAACAACTCCTGACATCAGAGAGATCAGAAATGAAGCCAAGTCAAGATCTACAACTGCTTAAATTCTGATATTTGTACAGACTGAAACTGTTATCAGAAGTTAAATATTGGTAAAGCTTTAAGGACTGTAAGTTGTAGTTATCTAGTCTAATTCTCATGCATTTGTACTTAATGTTTTTGACATCATCAAATATCTATTAAACTTGTATATTATGCTAATTTACAAGTTGGGGGAGATTGTTAAATATATTTGATAATGTCATGGCTAATATGATTTATGTTTAGTTTTCAGATCTTACTTAAACAGGATAAATCAGTACTTACTGGAAGTCAGGACTTAAGGATATCAGTACTTATATTATCCGGAGATAATCATCAGAAGATGGATATCAGAACTTAAGTGCTGAAGAATGTTCAGATAAGGACAGTAGCTGATTAAAGGAAAGAAAATCGAGATAAACATAAGAAGAGATATGCACGAAGAAGGAATTCTATGAAGAATAGAATACTTGGAAGAAAAGATATCTGATTGATATATTTTAGGAAGCAGAATTATATTCTATATCAATTAGCGATTATCTTGTAACTGTGTAGTATATAAACACAGACATAGGTTTTACACTATAAGTGTTATCATATTCGAGAAGATTATTCATTGTAACCCTAGCAGCTCTCGTGATAATTATTCATCACTGAGAGGTAACAGTTCCATACTGTAACAGAGTTTATTGTTTCAATAAAGTTTGTTTTCTGTTACTTGAGATATTAAAGTTCGATTTGATTGTACTTTACACTGTATTCACCCCCTCTATAGTGTGTGTGACCTAACAATTTTTAAAATGATTTCTTCAACGAACCAATTGTACGGATATTAATATATATGAATTTTAGTCATTGGAAAAAAATATTAAAAAATTTCAAATTCATCTAACATGTCAGGATTAGAAAAATGTAGTAAAAGGACACTCCAAACAACGAGACTCATTCCTGATTTATTAGATAAATTTTTTCTATGATTTATTTGACGATCCAACCGCACAGATGTTAATATATATCAATTTTATTCATAGGAAAAAATTATTAAAAAAATTCAAATTCATCTTGCATGTCAGGATTTGAAAAATCTAGCCAAAGGACAACTCCACACAACGAGACTCGTTACCGATTTACTAGATAAATTTTTAAAATGATTTCTTCGATGATCCAATCGTACAGATGTTAATATATATCAATTTTAGTCATAGGAAAAAATTATTAAAAAATTTCAAATTCATCTTGCAAGTCAGGATTAGAAAAATCTAGTAAAAGTACAACTCCACACAACGAGACTCGTTCCCTATTTACTAGATAAATTTTTAAAAATATTTTTTCGACGATCCAACCGTACGGATGTTAAGATATATCAATTTTAGTCATATGAAAAAATTATTAAAAAAATTCAGATTCATCTTGCATGTCAGGATCAGAAAAATTTAGTAAAATTACAACTCCATACAACGAGACTCATTCCCGATTCACTAGATAAATTTTTAAATTGATTTCTTCGACGATCCAACCGTACGGATATTAAGATATATGAATTTTAGGCATAGGAAAAAAATATTAAAATATTTCAAATTCATCTAGCATGTCAGGATTAGAAAAATCTAGTAAAAGAACACTCCAAACAACGAGACTCATTCCCGATTTAATAAATAAATTTTTAAAATGATTTCTTTGATGATCCAACCGTACGGATGTTAATATATATCAATTTTAGTCATATGAAAAAATTATTAAAAAAATTCAAATTCATCTTGCCTGTCAGGATTTGAAAAATCTAATAAAAGTACAACTCCAGACAACGAGACTCCTTACCGATTTACTAGATAAATTTCTAAAATGATATCTTCGATGATACAACCGTACGAATTTTAAGATATATCAATTTTAGTTATAAGAAAAATATATTAAAAAATTTTAAATTCATCTTGCATGTCTGGATTAGAAAAATCTAGTAAAAGTACAACTCCACAAAACGAGACTCGTTCCCTATTTACCAGATAAATTTTTAAAATGATTTCTTCGATGATCCAACCATACGGATTTTAAGATATATCAATTTTATTCATATGATAAAATTATTAAAAAAATTCAAATTCATCTTGCATGTCAGGATTTGAAAAATCTTGTAAAAGTACAACTCCAAACAACGAGACTCGTTACCGATTTACTAGATAAATTTTTAAAATGATTTCTTCGATGATACAACCGTATGAATGTTAAGATATATCAATTTTAGTCATAAGAAAAATATATTAATAAATTTAAAATTCATCTTGCATGTCAGGATTAGAAAAATATAGTAAAATTACAACTCCATACAACGAGACTCGTTCCCGATTCACTAGATAAATTTTTAAAATGATTTCTTCGATGATCCAACCATACGGATGTTAAGATATATCAATTTTATTCATATGAAAAAATATTAAAAAATTTCAAATTCATCTTGCATGTCAGGATTAGAAAAATCTAGTAAAAGCACACTCCAAACAACGAGACTCGTTCCCGATTTACTAGATAAATTTTTAAAATGATTTTTTTAAAGATCCAACTGTACGTATGTTAAGATATATCAATTTTAGTCATATGAAAAAATTATTTAAAAAATTCAGATTCATCTTGCATGTCAGGATTAGAAAAATTTAGTAAAATTACGACTCCATACAACGAGACTCGTTCCCGATTCACTAGATAAATTTATAAAATGATTTCTTCGACGATCCAACCGTACGGATATTAAGATATATGAAGTTTAGTCATAGGAAAAAAATATTAAAATATTTCAAATTCATCTAGCATGTGAGGAATAGAAAAATCTAGTAAAAGGACACTCTAAACAACGAGACTCGTTCCCGATTTAATAGATTAATTTTTTAAATGATTTCTTTGACGATCCAACCGTATGGATGTTAATATATATCAATTTTAGTCATATGAAAAAATTATTAAAAAAATTCAAATTCATCTTGCATGTCAGGATTAGAAAAATTTAGTAAAATTACGACTCCATACAACGAGACTCGTTCCCGATTCACTAGATAAATTTTTAAAATGATTTCTTCGACGAACCAACCGTACAGATATTAAGATATATGAATTTTAGTCATAGGAAAAAAATATTAAAATATTTCAAATTCATCTAGCATGTGAGGAATAGAAAAATCTAGTAAAAGGACACTCTAAACAACGAGACTCGTTCCCGATTTAATAGATAAATTTTTTAAATGATTTCTTTGACGATCCAACCGTACGGATGTTAATATATATCAATTTTAGTCATATGAAAAAATTATTAAAAAAATTCAAAATCATCTTGCATGTCAGGATTTGAAAAATCTAGTAAAAGTACAACTCCAGACAACGAGACTCGTTACCGATTTACTAGATAAATTTTTAAAATGATTTCTTCGACGATACAACCGCACAAATGTTAAGATATATCAATTTTAGTTATAAGGAAAATATATTAAAAAATTTTAAATACATCTTGCATATCAAGATTAGAAAAATCTAGTAAAAGTACAACTCCACACAACGAGACTCGTTCCCTATTTACTAGATAAATTTTTAAAATGATTTCTTCGATGATCCAACCGTACGGATGTTAAGATATATCAATTTTATTCATATGATAAAATTATTAAAAAATTCAAATTCATTTTGCATGTCACGACTAGAAAAATATAATAAAACTAAAACTCCAAATAACGAGACTCGTTCCCGATTTACAAGATAAATTTTTAAAATAATTTCTTCGATGAACCAACCATACGGATATTAATATATATGAATTTTAGTCATTGGAAAAAAATATTAAAAAATTTCAAATTCATCTAACATGTCAGGATTAGAAAAATGTAGTAAAAGGACACTCCAAACAACGAGACTCATTCCCGATTTATTAGATAAATTTTTTAAATGATTTCTTTGACAATCCAACCGTACGGATGTTAATATACATCAATTTTAGTCATAGGAAAAAATTATTAAAAAAATTCAAATTCATCTTGCATGTCAGGATTTGAAAAATCTAGTCAAAGGACAACTCCACACAACGAGACTCGTTACCGATTTACTAGATAAATTTTTAAAATGATTTTTTCGATGATCCAACCGTACGGATGTTAATATATATCAATTTTAGTCATAGGAAAAAATTATTAAAAAGTTTCAAATTCATCTTGCAAGTCAGGATTAGAAAAATCTAGTAAAAGTACAACTCCACACAGCGAGACTCGTTCCCTATTTACTAGATAAATTTTTAAAATTATTTCTTCGACGATGCAACCGTACAGATGTTAAGATATATCAATTTTAGTCATATGAAAAAATTATTAAAAAAAATTCAGATTCATCTTGCATGTTAGGATTAGAAATATTTAGTAAAATTACTACTCCATACAACGAGACTCGTTCCCGATTCACTAGATAAATTTTTAAAATGATTTCTTCGATGATCCAACCGTACGGATGTTAAGATATATCAATTTTATTCGTATGAAGAAATATTAAAAAATTTCAAATTCATTTTGCATGTCAGGATTAGAAAAATCTAGTAAAAGGACACTCCAAACAACGAGACTCGTTCCCGATTTACTAGATAAATTTTTAAAACGATTTTTTTAAAGATCCAACCGTATGGATATTAAGATATATCAATTTTAGTCATATGAAAAAATTATTAAAAAAATTCAGATTTATCCTGCATGTCAGGATTAGAAAAATTTAGTAAAATTACAACTCCATACAACGAGACTTATTCCCGATTCACTAGATAAATTTTTAAAATGATTTCTTCAATGATCCATCCGTACAGATATTAAGATATATGAATTTTAGTCATAGGAAAAAAATATTAAAATATTTCAAATTCATATAGCATGTCAGGATTAGAAAAATCTAGTAAAAGGAGACTCCAAACAACGAGGCTCGTTCCCGATTTAATAGATAAATTTTTTAAATGATTTCTTTGACGATCCAACCGTACGGATGTTAATATATATCAATTTTAGTCATATGAAAAAATTATTAAAAAAATTCAAATTCATCTTGCATGTCAGGATTTGAAAAATCTAGTAAAAGTACAACTCCAGACAACGAGACTCGTTACCGATTTACTAGATAAATTTTTAAAATGATTTATTCGATGATACAATCGTATGAATGTTAAGATATATCAATTTTAGTTATAAGAAAAATATATTAAAAAATTTCAAATTCATCTTACATGTCAGGATTAGAAAAATCTAGTAAAAGTACAACTCCACACAACGAGACTCGTTCCCTATTTACTAGATAAATTTTTAAAATGATTTCTTCGACGATCCAACCGTACGGATTTTAAGATATATCAATTTTATTCATATGATAAAATTATTAAAAAAAATCAAATTCATCTTGCATGTCAAGATTAGAAAAATATAGTAAAACTAAAACTCCAAACAACGAGGCTCGTTCCCGATTTACTAGATAAATTTTTAAAATGATTTCTTCGACAATCCAACAGTACGGATATTAATATATATGAATTTTAGTCATTGGAAAAAAATATTAAAAAATTTCAAATTCATCTACCTTGTCCCGATTAGAAAAATCTAGTAAAAGGACACTCCAAACAACGAGACTCGTTCCCGATTCACTAGATAAATTTTTAAAATAATTTCTTCGCAGCCATCCGTATGGATGTTAAGATATATCAATTTTATTCATATGAAAAATATATTAAAAAGTTTCAAATTCATCTTGCATGTCAGGATTAAAAAATTCTAGTAAAAGGACACTCCAAACAACGAGACTCGTTCCAATTTACTAGATAAATTTTTAAAAAGATTTTTTGACGATCCAACCGTACGGATGTTAAGATATATCAATTTTAGTCATATGAAAAAATTATTAAAAAAATTCAAATTCATCTTGCATGTCAGGATTAAAAAATTATAGTAAAATTACAACTCCAAACAACGAGACTCGTTCCCGATTCACTAGATAAATTTTTAAAATGAATTTTTCGACAATCCAACCGAACAAATATTAAGATATATGAATTTTGCTCATAGGAAAAAAATATTAAAAAATTTCAAATACACCTAACATTTCAGGATTAGAAAAATCTAGTAAAAGGACACTCCAAACAACGAGACTCGTTCCCGATTTAATAGATAAATTTTTTTAATGATTTCTTTGATGATCCAACCGTACGGATGTTAATATATATCAATTTTAGTCATATGAAAAAATTATTAAAAAATTTAAATTCATCTTGCATGTCAGGATTTAAAAAATATAGTAAAAGTATAACTCCAAACAACGAGACTCGTTACCGATTTACTAGATAAATTTTTAAAATGATTTCTTCGACAATCCAACCGTACAAATGTCAAAATATATCAATTTTAGTCATAAGAAAAATATATTAAAAAATTTCAAATTCATCTTGCATGTCAGGATTAGAAAAATCTAGTAAAAGTACAACTCCACATAACGAGACTCGTTCCCTATTAACTAGATAAATTTTTAAAATGATTTCTTCGACGATCCAACCGTACGGATTTTAAGATATATCAATTTTATTCATATAAAAAAATTATTAAAAAAATTCAAATTCATCTTGCATGTCACGATTAGAAAAATATAGTAAAACTAAAACTCCAAACAACGAGACTCGTTCCCGATTTACTAGATAAACTTTTAAAATGATTTCTTCGACGATCCAACCGTACGGATATTAATATATATGAATTTTAGTCATAGGAAAAAAATATTAAAAAATTTCAAATTCATCTAGCATGTGAAGATTAGAAAAATCTAGTAAAAGGACACTCCAAAGAACGAGACTTGTTCCCAATTTACTAGATAAATTTTTAAAATGATTTCTTTAACAATCCATCCGTATGGATGTTAATATATATCGGATTTAGTCATATGAAAAAATTATTAAAAAAATTCAAATTGATCTTGCATGTTAGGATTTGAAAAATATAGTAAAATTACAACTCCATACAACGAGACTCGTTCTCGATTCACTAGATAAATTTTTAAAATAATTTCTTCGACGATCCAACAGTACGGATATTAAGATATATCAATTTTGTTCAGATGAAAAAATATTAAAAAAATTCAAATTCATCTTACATGTCAGGATTAGAAAAATCTAGTAAAAGGACACTCCAAACAACGAGACTCATTCCCGATTTACTAGATAAATTTTTAAAACGAATTTTTTAAAGATCCAACCGTACGGATGTTAAGATATATCAATTTTAGTCATATGAAAAATTTATTAAAAAAATTCAGATTCATCTTGCATGTCACGATTAGAAAAATATAGTAAAACTAAAACTCCAAATACCGAGACTCGTTCCCGACTTACTAGATAAATTTTTAAAATGATTTCTTCGATGATCCAACCGAACTAATATTAAGATATATGAATTTTACTCATAGGAAAAAAATATTAAAAAATTTCAAATACATCTAACATTTCAGGATTAGAAAAATCTAGTAAAAGGACACTCCAAACAACGAGACTCGTTCCCGATTTAATAGATAAATTTTTTAAATGATTTCTTTGACGATCCAACCATACGTATGTTAATATATATATTAATTTTAGTCATATGAAAAAATTATTAAAAAAATTCAAATTCATCTTGCATGTCAGGATTTGAAAAATCTAGTAAAAGGACAACTCCACACAACGAGACTCGTTACCGATTTACTAGATAAATTTTTAAAATGATTTCTTCAATGCTAAAATAGTACGAATGTTAAGATATATCAATTTTAGTCATAATAAAAATATATTAAAAAATTTCAAATTCATCTTGCATGTCAGTATTAGGAAAATATAGTAAAATTACAACTCCATACAACGAGACTCGTTCCCGATTTACTAGATAAAATTTTAAAATGATTTCTTCGAAGATCCAACCGTACGAATATTAATATATATGAATTTTAGTCTTAGGAAAAAAATATTAAAAAATTTCAAATTCATTTAGCATGTCAAGATTAGAAAAATCTAGTAAAAGGACACTCCAAACAATGAGACTCGTTCCCGATTTACTAGATAAATTTTTTAAATGATTTCTTTGACAATCCATCCGTACGGATGTTAATATATATCAATTTTAGTCATATAAAAAAATTATTAAAAAATTTCAAATTGATCTTGCATGTTAGGAGTAGAAAAATCTAGTAAAAGTACAACTCCACACAACGAGACTCGTTCCCTATTTACTAGATAAATTTTTTAAATGATTTCTTCGACGATCCAACCGTACGGATGTTAAGATATATCAATTTTATTCATATGATAAAATTATTTAAATTCATCTTGCATGTCATGATTAGAAAAATATTGTAAAACTAAAACTCCAAACAACGAGACTCGTTCCCGATTTACTAGATAAATTTTTAAAATGATTTCTTCGACGATCCAACCATACGGATATTAATATATATGAATTTTAGTCATTGGAAAAAAATATTAAAAAATTTCAATTTCATCTAACTTGTCACGATTAGAAAAATCTAGTAAAAGGACACTCCAAACAACGAGACTCATTCCCGATTTACTAGATAAATTTTTTAAATGATTTCTTTGACGATCCAACCATACGGATGTTAATATATATATTAATTTTAGTCATTTGAAAAAATATTAAAAAAATTCAAATTCCACTTGCATCTCAGGATTTGAAAAATCTAGTAAAAGGAACTCCACACAACGAGACTCGTTACCGATTTACTAGATAAATTTTTAAAATGATTTCTTCAACGCTAAAACAGTACGAATGTTAAGATATATCAATTTTAGTCATAAGAAAAATATATTAAAAAATTTCAAATTATGCTTGCATGTCAGGATTAGGAAAATATAGTAAAATTACAACTCCATACAACGAGACTCCTTCCCGATTCACTAGATAAAATTTTAAAATGATTTCTTCGATGATCCAACCGTACGGATGTTAAGAAATTGTTAGGTCACACTTTCACTGTAGAGGGGGTGAATACAGTGTTTATTACAATCAAATCAAACTTCAAGAACTTATGTAACAGAAAACAAACTTTATTGAAACAATAAACTCTGTTACAATCTAGAACCGTTATCTCTCAGTGATGAACAAAATATCACGAGAGCTGCTAGGGTTACAGTAAATAATATTCTCGATAATGATAACACTTATAGTGTAAACCCTATGTCTGTGTTTATATATTACACAGTTACAAGATAATCGCTAATTGATATGGAATATAATTCTGCTTCCTAATATATATCAATCAGATATCTTTTATTCCAAGTATTCCATTCTTTATGGAATTCCTTCTTCATGCATATCTCTTCTTATGTTTATCTTGATCTTCTTAACTTTAATCAGCTGTTGTCCTTATCTGATCGTCCTTCAGCACTTAAGTTCTGATATCTATCTCCTGATGCTTATCTCCTGATAACATAAGTACTGATATCTCTTAAGTACTCCTGATATCCAGTATAAGTACTGATCAGTTAAGTACTGATTTATCCTGTTCAAATAAGATCTGAAATCTAAACATAAAATATATTAGCCATGACATTATCAAATATATCTAACAATCTCCCCCAACTTGTAAATTAGAAAAATATACAAGTTTAACAGATATTTGATGATGTCAAAAACATTAAGTACAAATGCATGAGAATTAGACAAGATAACTACAACTTACAGTCCTTAAAGCTTTTACCAATTTCAACTTCTGATAACAACTTTAGTCTGTATAAATATCAGAATTTAAGCAGTTGTAGATCTTCGACTTGGCTTCATCATTTTCTGATCTCTCTGATGTCAGGAGTTGTTCTGAGATAATTCTTCAATAAACATTTCTCAGCATATCTGAGTTCATCAATCATTCTCCGTTTGACATCTTTAAGCTCTGCAGTATCTTCACCAGTTTGAAATATTGCAGCTCTGAGATCAGTAATCTTTGCTTTTCTCAACTCCTGATCTAGTCTTATGACATAGGCTTTGTCAGACTCTAGATTAAACTCAAGCCCCTTAATACCAAGATATGTTCTGATTTGTGCAGTATTAGGCTTCATATCAACAATATCACCATTGTGATTTCTGTACTTTAGAACATATATGCTGTCAGACTTAACAGAATAAAGTCTTTTCTGTCTCTGAATCTGTTCTTTCAAATAGTTTGCAGCAGTCCCTGTCAATCTGTCATCCACTTGAAGTAAGAATAATACATGCTCCAATTCTTCAAAATACTTCAATGGAATGGCATTTTGTCTTATATGATATACCCTACCATCTGTCATGAAATACAACAAGATGTGTTCCTTCAAGTAGGTATGGTAAACCATTTGTACAGATTCCAGTTGATTCAATCTTTCAGGAGTTGCTCCAATACCTGGTTCACTCAAGGAAGTTGGATCATTGGTAGTGTTGTGTACTCTTCTTTCATCAGCACTTCCCAATCCAGTTTTATCTCTTGCTTCCTTTCCAGTAACTACTCTAGCTTCAAAATGACTTGCAGTAGTCTTCAAAGGTTGAGTTTGTTTTGCTTTAGTGAATCTTGGTAAGAGTGTTTTTGATCTTCCTTCTGATATCAAGTTAACTTGAGCTGTGTCAGAGGTTACTTGCTTCTTTTGAATATCAGAACTTTTAATTTCTTGACTCTGAACAACTTGAGCCATGTCAGAGGTTGTTTTAAGAACTTTTCTTGAAGTCAGAGCAAGATTATCTTTGTCATCAGTAATTTCTTCATCTTCAGGAGGTACATAAACTTTAACAGGTTCACCAACCTTTTCTTTACCCTTGGATCTTGGATCTATCTTTGGTTGTTATTTAGCAAATGTTGCTTCAGTTTGTGCCTTTTCTTTAATCACAATACCTTTCAGTTTTGGAAGTGACTTTTTACCAGAAGCTTCAGATTTAGATGTGGCTTTCTTTGATTTAAGTCTAGCTTCTTCTTCCTTTAAACATTCCAAGTCCATTCCTGGATTTTCTTGAAGAAATAACTGTCTTGACATTTCTTCATCAAGATCTAGAAGTTCATCAGAATTTATTCTTTTACCAGTATCAGAACTTATTCTCTTCCCAGTATCAGAACTTATCCTGTGACTTGCAATTTCAGCATTTCTTGATGAGAATCTTTTACCTTGACTATGACCTCCACCCATTCCAGAGTTTCCTTGGTCATCTTTTTCATCATCATTTCCTTGCAGTGTCTTGTCATCCTTGCATTTGGACTTAATTACTTTCTCCCCCTTTTTAGCATCAGCAGGAAGTAGAAGAGAGATAAGCAATTCCACTGAAGATTGGATTTCAGTCAATTGTGATTGCTGAGAATCTTGATTTTGCAGAATTTGATCAATCTGTGCTTGTTGACGATCTTGAGTCTTCTCAATATAAGCAATCCTGTCAATAGAAGGTTGAAAGAACTTTTTCTTATCAAGTTTCCAAACTTGTTCCTGCTTGATTAAGTTCTCCTGAATCTGGTGTATTTCTGCATGAGTGGTTGAATGAAGACCTTGTAGATGTTTAGTACCCAATGCAGTGACACGAAGCTGGGTTTTGAAATCATCAAAATTTAATATTTCATCAGCTTTAGTCAAGTGCTCAGTAAGATGTAACGCAGATGGAATACATGAAACTGAGTTCCATTCCTTAGTCCACTCCTGACCTGCAGGAGTTTCACTCCAAGGCACTGGTGGTTCCTCTGTAACAAACTTCTTTACTTGTTCAGACTTAGAAAGAGGAATATGTCCTGAAGGACCTGCTGCTTCAGTATCTGCAGTTGGAGCAGCATTACCAGTATCTCCAGCATGTGCAGCATCAGAACTTATAGAATTAGTATCATCTGATATAATAGCAGTGTGAGTAGCAATGGAGACTTCAGCATCCTCTAATTGCTGATCTGATGCTAAGTTCTGATCAACAGCCATATCCTGATGCGCACCTAAAGTCTGATCATCAGTGTCTAGATGCAGAGAAGGTGACTTAGATAATTCCGGAGTTTGAATAGCATCAGTAACAGGTGTTGGCAAAAGATTTGTTGATGTTGGAGCTTCTAAGAAAATTACTCCAGGCACAACTAAGTGTTGATCAGCATTATCAGCACTTGTGCCTTGATTACCAGGAGACACAGATGGAAAATTAGCCTTGTCAGATACAGTTTCCTGAGATGGAGTAGATGGAGAAGAAGTAACTGGATCAAATTCTTTTTCTTGTGAGATCAGAGATTCCTGATCCCCTTCCTTAGCTGCTTCCTCCTCATCATCTGAAACTGGCCTTTGTGCCCTCTGTTTCTTGTATTTCTTGTTTGATTTGGATTCTTTTGGAGTTTCAGGAACAGTCATTCGTCTAAGCCTTTTGAGAAGCTTAGAACCCCTAATATCAGAATCCTTCTGAGAAGTTGCTTTCTCAGCTTCATTTACCACAGGTTCTGAAGAAAGAATCTGTTCCTCAGAATCTGATTCATCTCTCAAAGTAATCCTCCTTTTCTTCTGAGGTGTTTGAGAAACAGTCTTTGTTATCTTTGACTTAGAAGATGTAGGCTTCACATAGGACTTGAGATATGTTCTGAGAGATGGTTGAGAGGTTTGAGGTGGCTGAGTAGAGGTGGTAGGTACTGATGAACCAGGTTCTGATGTTTGAACATCAGGATAAAGTGCAGTGTACTTCACAGGATCATAGGTGATTAAGGCTTGTTTGACAGATAAAGGTATTAAGAGGGGTCTTAACACAGCCTTTTTATTATCAGAAGATAATAAATCAGTAAAAGCTCTCTTAGCTATTCTGAAAGATGGAATTAGATAACCAAAATTTTGGTGCTGATTACAACAAAAACTATAAATAAGCTGACAAAATCTTGCAAAATATACAGTATTGCGATCTTCTGTCATCCTATCCCCAATAAAACCTAAGACTGCTCGTGCATAATCAAAATCAGTGTGATTTAGAAGTGCATACCCGATTTGTTGGCTGAATATGGGAATTGCATCAAAATTTGAACATTTGTTGGCGAAAGCTTTGGTAATGCAATCAAAGAAGAAACTCCATTCCCTCCTTATGAAAGATCTCTTCAACTGTCCAAGCTTGGTCAATGTTCCTTCATATCCCAGACTAACCATCATGTGTTGAAGAACTGAGTCATCAACAGTAGAATAAACACAGTCCTCAGGTAGTTGTAATGCCTGTCTAACTGTAGACAAAGTCACAACATACTCATCTTCCCCTGATGAAAATATTATACTTGGGGACCCTTGAGCACCACCATTGTCATATACTCCACTCCTCCAAAACTCCAGTACTTGAACTCCAGAAATGGATGTAGGCTCAGTTAGAGCAAACCCAATATCAGAACTAGTGAGAAAGTCCTGAATGAAATGAAGTTCAGAGGGTGCCTCTGTCGTGTTGAGTATCGCAGAGAAGTTATTAGGAACAAACTTTGCTCCATCAAAGAGAATGTCCTTGGGTGCCATTATGTTTGGAAAGAAATCGGTAACCTGTAATGTGTTTGAGAAAATGCCTCTTAAACGAAAATCGTCAGTAGATGAGAGAGTTGAAAAGTAAAGAGAGAGATAAAATAGAAAGGTAAATAAAAGATTTGACAATCTTTGCTCTCTTTTACTTATACACAAAAAGTAACCGTTGAGGACACATGGCAGACATGCATTTAAAAGTAGTGGTAAATACCTTGACACCTGTTATACATAGAGAAGGCAAAAAGTAATGGGCACGGTAAATAAGGAATAGTTACCACCCACTTGCAGTTTTTCAAGGAAAAAAACCGTTCCACTTACCTAGATTCCATTAATCAAGGTGAATCAGTTTAATTTAAAATTGAAACCGTTCCCACTAATTCAAATATTTTACTCTGCAATATCAATATTCTGAAAAAAAAACTGTGTGTGAGAATGAGTAATATCAATCAGTTAAGTAAGTACTGATAAAACATTATCAGAACTTAAAGTCAGACACAAATTATACGATCATCAGAATATTTATCAGGATTTATCAATGCGTATCAAAGTTTCTCAGAGACAAGATCATAAGACAAAAACAAATTCCATTAATATATCAAAATAATACATAGATGAAATTGAAATTACATCAGAACTTTTACAATCTTGTCCTAAGCTTCTAAATCTAACATCAACAGCCTTAGTCCTAGCTAAGAAGCCTGACAAAGCTGAGGATGAAGAAGAACAGGAAGAAGACGAGATTAAGTCATCTTCCTCTTCCTATCTTCGACAAACAAGATAGCGAGTCGAATGATTCGCTCTTGCTGACGGATAGCTTCCCGCCTTTCCTCCTCCAATCGATCAAGATGAATCTGGTAGTCCATCTCGAAGAACAGAAGTCGGTTCAGCACCGCCTGTGGGACAGAGCCCCATATCTCTTCAGGAATGGCAGTTACATGCCACTCTTGCTGCCAGTCGGCGCAGCTTAGCTCCATATGAAAATTTTGGTAATTCAAAAACATGTTGAATCGGACCATGATGTTTTTGAAAAAGAATATGAAGTTAAGATTGTGAGAAAAATTGATGAAAAAGCTAATGTGAAGTGGCTGTTTATATAGGCAAGAGAATGCCAAGAGACGCGAAGATATTTAATGCTGACAGATAGAGTTAAGTCTACCTCGTCTCCCTAGACTTGAAAAAGAATAACAGTCATTTGAAAAGGAATGTGCACATGTAACAAGAGTGAACTGTTCAAGGACGAGTGCCATTAGTCCTAACCATAGACTATTAATCTTCCACTTCATCATATTCTAAATTGATCTGAGACTGTTACCAAATTTTACTCACAGATAAGTCAAGTAAAGGGTTAGACTGAAAAATCAGAACTTAGACCTATACCAGAACTTAACAGTCATCAGAACATAATGTCTTAACTCGAACAAGGAATATCTATCTTAGTAAGTTTTCATACAAGTTCTGAGTTATAGTCTTCAGAACTTAATCATCAGAATATATAACTAGAACGTGTCCTCAGAATTTGTGCAAGGTGACACAGTGACTGTTTGTCTAAAAGAACATAGACCACCACAAAAATTTCATCATTCATATGGAGTGATTTGTGTGTGCATTAAGCCAAATAACTAATAAAGAGTAAAGTCTGATTTACTGCAGTACATCTTAAAAATAAGTCATAATTAAAATTTTGCTAAAGAGCTGTCATTATCCTGAAACCTACTGATAAATGAGTTCATGCATGAGTCCACCTCAACTGTTTTTGTGCTAATTTTATGCATCTTTTTAAATTCTATTTTACAGTGGCTTCTCAGTGTAAGTGAGTTACGACTGCTTATCAGAATTTATGCTATTATCAGAGTATTTCTCCAGTAATCATAGAGTGTGAAAAGTCACCAAGAAAATATTTTGCTTTTCTAATGCATATTTACTTAATACCAGCTATGCACTTGGGTTGTCCCATTCACATTTTTACTCTAGATCTCAAAGGAGTACCTGATATTATTCTTTGATTCTTTTTCTTCCTCTTTTGATAAGTGAGGTTTATCAGCACTTAGTACATTCAGCAGTTTTACTAGAATCAGAACTTAAACAGATGAGTAGCATTATTCTAATTTGGGACTTAGTAATAAGATGAATAAAGTAAACTAAACTAAGCTCAAGTATCAGAATTTGCTTGTGTCATAAGATTTCCACAGAAATAATTACTTCTTTCATGGGATCATTTGTTTATTGAAGACTAGTAGGTCAGTATCTAGCACAATTATCCTCATAGGATTGAATGATTACTTAAACAGATATATCACTTATTAGAGTTAAGAGATATATATCAGACAACAGTCAGTACTTAAAAACATTTATCAATTAAGCACAGAATACACAAAGAGATTAATTCTGTAAATACTGATCATAAAGTCTGATAACATAGAACAAGTTTAAGCAGATTTAGAGAAAGAACCTGAAATCATTCCAAGTTCATTTACCAATCTTGTAAAGGTAGCTTCACACAGTGGTTTTGTGAAGATATCTGCTACTTGTTGATCTGTGGGAACAAAATGCAATTCCACTGTACCTTAATCCACATGTTCCCTGATGAAATGGTACCTGATGCTGATGTGCTTTGTCATAGAGTGTTGAACTGGATTACCTGTCATAGCAATAGCACTTTGATTATCACAGTAAATAGGGATTTTGAAATATGTTAACCCATAATCCAGTAACTGATTCTTCATCCAAAGAATCTGTGCACAGCAGCTTCCTGCAGCAATATACTCTGCTTCTGCAGTTGATGTGGAAATTGACTTTTGTTTCTTGCTATACCAAGAAACCAATCTGCCTCCAAGAAATTGGCAGCTTCCACTTGTGCTTTTCCTGTCAATTTTGCAACCTGCAAAATCTGCATCTGAGTAACCTATTAATTTAAAATCTGATTCTCTAGGATACCATAATCCTAGATCAGCTGTTCCTTTAAGATACTTAAAGATTCTTTTTACAGCTGTTAAGTGAGGTTCTCTTGGATCTGCTTGAAATCTTGCACAAAGACAGGTAGCAAACATGATATCTGGTCTACTAGCAGTTAGATAGAGAAGTGAGCCAATCATACCTCTGTAATCAGTAATATCTACTGAATTACCAGTATCCTTATCCAGTTTTGTTGCAGTGGCCATGGGAGTGGATGCACTTGAACAGTCTTGCATTCCAAATTTCTTCAGCAAGTTTCTGGTGTACTTAGATTGACAAATAAAAGTGCCTTCTTCACTCTGCTTGACTTGAAGGCCCAGAAAATAACTAAGTTCTCCCATCATACTCATCTGATATCTTGACTGCATTAGTTTGGCAAACTTTTTGCAAAGTTTGTCATTTAGAGACCCAAAAATGATATCATCAACATAAATCTGGACCAAAAGTAAGTCCTTGCCATGGTTGAGATAGAATAGTGTTTTGTCAATAGTTCCTCTGTTGAATCCACTTTCCAGAAGAAACTGAGCTAAAGTCTCATACCATGCTCTAGGAGCTTGCTTAAGTCCATAAAGTGCTTTATCAAGCCTGTAGACATACTCTGAATGTTTGGAATCTACAAAGCCTGGAGGTTTTTCAACATATACTTCCTCCTCCAATTCTCCATTGAGAAAAGCACTTTTCACATCCATTTGAAAGACAGTAAACTTTTTGTGAGCAGCATAAGCCATGAATATCCTTATGGCTTCTAACCTAGCAACTGGTGCAAATGTTTCATCATAGTCAATTCCTTCCTGTTGAGAATATCCTTTTGCAACCAGCCTTGCCTTGTTCCTTACAATTATGCCATCACTGTCAGTTTTGTTTCTGAATACCCATTTTGTACCAACAACAGATCTATTGTTAGGTCTTGGCACTAAGGTCCAGACTTTGTTTCTTTCAAATTCATTCAACTCTTCCTGCATTGCTTGCACCCAATCAGCATCTTGAAGAGCTTCTTCCACTTTCTTTGGCTCAGACTGAGAGAGAAAAGAATTGTAAAGACATTCATTAGAAGTACCTGTTCTAGTTCTGACACCTGCATCAGGATTTCCAATTATCAAATCAGGTGTATGTGATTTTGTCCACTTCCGTGCAGATGGAAGGTTTTCTCTAGAACTGGATGCTCCCCCATGATTCATGCTGTCTTCGTTTTCATTTTCTGATGCTCCCCCTGAAACTATGCTCTCTGAGTTGGATTCTTCAGCATTTAGATTTTCAGCACTATCAGTACTTGGCTTATCAGAACTTGACGAATCAGAACTTGAAGAGCCAGATGTGTGTTCTGATGCTTCTTGAGATGTGATAATATCTTGAGTATGCTCCCCCTACATTGGTGCATCTTCCTTGGACGTAGTCACCACAGTTTCAATAACATCAGAGTTTAATCCATCAGAGTTTACAGTATCAGGACTTAGACTGTCAGGACTTAAGGTATCAGAATATGAATCTTCATTTTCAAATCTCAGCTGATCATGATCAATGCAATCTTCAAGTCCAGTGATCTTCTTGTCATCAAAAGAGACATTGATAGATTCCATGACCACTTTTGTTCTCATATTATAGACTCTGAAGGCTTTTGTGGAAAGTGGATATCCAACAAAGATTCCCTCATCAGCTTTTAGATCAAACTTGGATAGCTGTTCAGGATGAGTCTTGAGAACAAAACACTTACATCCAAATACATGAAAGTATTTCAGATTTGGCTTCTTGTTCTTCACCATCTCATATGGTGTTTTTCCAAGCTTGTTAATGAGTGTTGCATTTTGAGTAAAACAAGCAGTCTGCACAGCTTCAGCCCAGAAATAGGTTGGAAGCTTTGCTTCTTCAAGCATTGTTCGTGCAGCTTCAATGAGAGTTCTATTCTTCCTTTCAACAACTCCATTTTGCTGTGGAGTTCCAGGAGCAGAAAATTCCTGCTTTATTCCATGATTTTTGCAGAACTCTTCCATTATCAGATTCTTGAATTCAGTGCCATTATCACTCCTCAAAATTTTCACAGAATCTTTGATCAATTTATCCAGATGTTTGACATGATCAATCAGGATAGATGCAGTTTCACTTTTTGTGTGCAAGAAATACACCCATGTGTATCTGGTGAACTCATCTACTATGACCAATGCATATTTCTTCTTTGCAATAGACATGACATTCACTGGACCAAATAGATCAACATGAAGTAGATAATAAGGCTCAAGAATTGATGATTCAGTCTTGCTCTTGAATGAAGATTTTCTTTGTTTGGCCTTCTGACATGAGTCACAAAGACCATCAGGAGCAAACACTGATTTTGGCAGTCCTCTCACAAGATCTTTCTTGATCAGTTCATTTATCTTGTTGAAGTTTAAATGAGAGAGTTTCTTGTGCCAATTCCAGCTTTCTTCAATTGAGGCTCTACTCACTAAACAGATTGCAGAACCATCAGAACTTGTTGAAAGCTTAGCTTCATAAATGTTACCACGCCTGAATCCCTTTAGAACAACTTTTCCTTTAGTTTTACTAACTATTTCACAATGTTCTGCAAAGAAATCAACATGATAACCTCTGTCACAGATTTGACTTATACTCAGTAAGTTGTGTTTAAGTCCTGAGACCAGAGCTACATCTTTAATGATGACATTCCCAAGATTGATATTGCCATATCCCAAAGTTTTTCCAATGTTGCCATCTCCATAAGAAACACTTGGGCCAGCTTTCTCCACAAAGTCTAATAGCAGGGCCTTATTTCCAGTCATATGTCCTGAACATCCACTGTCCAGAACTAAAATATTTTTCCTGTTGCCCTGCAATCAAAAAGACCACTAATTATTAGTTTTAAGGACCCAGACTTGCTTGGATCCTTTGGCCTTTTTAGGTTTGTTAACATTTGCAGCGGATTTAGCATCAGATTTTATGTTAACAGTTTTCTTATCAGAACTTATACTACCAGACTTTGAATCAGAACTTACACTAGAAGGAACAACAGAAACTTTCTTTAAAGAAGGTTTTATTTGATAATAATCATAGTACAAACTATGATATTCCTTACAAGTATAAATGGAATGCCATAAACTACCACAATGAAAACAAGGATTTTGTGGTTTGTATCTAACAGACTGACTCTTAACTCCTGATTTTGAAGATAAGGAGTTAATATTCTTATTCTTCCTGCAAAAAGAAGCCAGATGGTTAGAACTTCCACAGTTATGACATGCTTTCCTAGGAGCATCAGAAACAGATTTATAGTTATTGCTTTTATTCACACCTTCCTTTCCATTCCTGTTTTTCCTATGTGATTTTACCTTGTTTGCATTCTTAACATCTTTCAGCTTATGCTTAAGCTGCTTCTTTGTCATTAAGCCTATGTTAACTTCAGCTGTATTTTCCTGTTTTAGTTTGTCAGAAGCTAATTCCTTTTTAACTTCTGATTTCTCATTTTCAGATTTTTCAGTTACAAACTTAACAGGTTTTAACTTCGGCTTTTGCTTATCAACAGGCTTAATTTCTACAGTTCCTTTTTCATTTTTATTTTCTCCATAACCTAAGCCCTCCTTCCAGTTTCCACTGCTTAGCAAATTTTGAGTTGTTTTGCCAGAGTTAGTCCAAGTCCTAATAATCTCTCTCTCCTTTTCTAACTCAGTTTTTAGAGATTCATTCATTTTTAGCAATTCATCCCTAACATAAAAAGCATCATCTCTATCCTTCTGAGTTTGATGGAACATGACTAACTCTTTTTCTAAGAAATCATTTCTTTTCCTAAAAGCAAGATTTTCAGAAGTTAATCTTTCACATGTTAAAGTTTGATCTCTATAACTAACAAACATGGTTTTAAGATATCTTCTCAACTCATTAATATCATCAGTATGAAAAGCATAAGTAGTCTGAGGTACCTTTGTTTCAGCATCTTCAGAACTGCTCTCAGAACTTGATTTATCAGCATTTGCCATCAATGCATAGTTCTCCTCACTTTCAGAGTCTGAGGTGTCTGTCCAGCTTTTCTGCTTTGTGACAAGAGCTTTGCCTTTGTCACTCTTGGTCTTCTTGCAATCAGGAGATATGTGGCATTTCTCACCACAATTATAACATTTAACATTGGTGTGATCTCCTCTGTCAGACTTTCCTCCTCTTCCTTCAGATCTTCTGAAATTCTTCTTATCAGAACTTATGCCTTTCCTGGAAAACTTCTTTCCCTTCCTGAACTTCCTGTATGCAATCTTTGTGATTCCTTTCACCATAAGAGCACACAGCTTCATCATCTCCTCATCAGCATCAGTTTCAGGCAAGCTTTCAGAATCTGAGTCATCATCACTCTCAGACCTTGATGACTCAGTATAAGACTTTATGAAAAGAGCTTTACCCTTGTCTTTCTTTGAGGAAGGTGCTTTGGGGGATTCCTCTTCAGCCTTGAGAGCAACTGTCCTTGACTTTCCTCCTTTCCTCTTGCTTCTTTGTTCCATCTCAAGTTCATGAGTCTTGAGCATTCCATAGATTTCATCAAGAGTTGTTTCATCAAGATTGTAGTTGTCTCTTATTGTTGTTGCCTTCAAATCCCAGCATTCAGGAAGAGCTAACATGAATTTTAGGTTGGTATCTTCAAGATCATACTCTTTATCAACCAATGACAAATCATTCAAAATTTTGACAAATCTATCATATAAATCATTCAATGACTCATTAGATTTTGAGTCAAAATGTTCATACTCTTGAGTGAGTATTGTCTTCCTGTTCTTCTTAACTGTTTCAGTTCCTTGACACCTTGTCTCCAGTGCATCCCATATCTCCTTGGCAGTCTTGCAGTTGATTACCCTGTTTGACATTACATTATCAATGGCACTATGCAGTAAGTGTCGTACCTTGGCATCCTTAGCAATAGATGCTATATCTTCAGCAGTGTAATCACTCTTTTCCTTTGGTACAGTCATTGCTGCTTCACCTGCAACTACAACAGCGAGCTTGGTAGGTTTGTGAGGCCCTTCCTTGATTCTATCAAGATATTCTGGATCTGTTGCTTCCAGAAACATGGTCATCCTTACCTTCCATATGGGATATTCAGATGGTCTCAGTATGGGAACTCTGATGGTCTCATATCGACTCTGAATTAATGTCTTTGATGATTCCTCAGTTTTGGCAGGCTTAGTTGGAGTTTCTGTGTCAGACATGATTGTGTTTGGATCTTTAACTGTATGTGTGTTAACAGCAGGCTCTGATACCACTTGTTAGGTCACACTATCACTGTAGAGGGGGTGAATACAGTGTTTATTACAATCAAATCAAACTTCAAGAACTTATGTAACAGAAAACAAACTTTATTGAAACAATAAACTCTGTTACAATCTAGAACCGTTATCTCTCAGTGATGAACAAAATATCACGAGAGCTGCTAGGGTTACAGTAAATAATATTCTCGATAATGATAACACTTATAGTGTAAACCCTATGTCTGTGTTTATATATTACACAGTTACAAGATAATCGCTAATTGATATGGAATATAATTCTGCTTCCTAATATATATCAATCAGATATCTTTTATTCCAAGTATTCCATTCTTTATGGAATTCCTTCTTCATGCATATCTCTTCTTATGTTTATCTTGATCTTCTTAACTTTAATCAGCTGCTGTCCTTATCTGATCGTCCTTTAGCACTTAAGTTCTGATATCTATCTCCTGATGCTTATCTCCTGATAACATAAGTACTGATATCTCTTAAGTCCTGATGTCCAGTATAAGTACCGATCAGTTAAGTACTGATTTGTCCTGTTCAAATAAGATCTGAAATCTAAACATAAAACATATTAGCCATGACATTATCCAATATATCTAACAGAAATATCAATTTTATTCATATGAAAAATATATTAAAAAGTTTTAAATTCATCTTGCATGTGAGGATTAGAAAATTCTAGTAATAGGACACTCCAAACAACGAGACTCGTTCCCGATTTACTAGATAAATTTTTAAAATGCTTTTTTTTATGATGCAACCGTACGGATATTAATATATATGAATTTTAGTCATAGGAAAAAAATATTAAAAATTTTCAAATTCATCTAGCATGTCAAGATTAGAAAAATCTAGTAAAAGGACACTCCAAACAACGAGACTCGTTCCCGATTTACTAGATAAATTTTTTAAATGATTTCTTTCATAATACATCCGTACGGATGTTAATATATATCAATTTTAGTCAAATGAAAAAATTATTAAAAAATTTCAAATTCATCTTGCATGTCAGGATTAGAAAAATCTAGTAAAAGTACAACTCCATACAACGAGACTCGTTCCCGATTTACTAGATAAAATTTTAAAATGATTTCTTCGAAGATCCAACCGTACGGATATTAATATATATGAATTTTAGTCTTAGGAAAAAAATATTAAAAAATTTCAAATTCATTTAGCATGTCAAGATTAGAAAAATCTAGTAAAAGGACACCCCAAACAACGAGACTCGTTCCCGATTTACTACATAAATTTTTTAAATGATTTCTTTGACAATCCATCCGTACGGATGTTAATATATATCAATTTTAGTCATATAAAAAAATTATTAAAAAATTTCAAATTGATCTTGCATGTCAGGAGTAGAAAAATCTAGTAAAAGTACAACTCCACACAACGAGACTCGTTCCCTATTTACTAGATAAATTTTTTAAATGATTTCTTCGACGATCCAACCGTACGGATGTTAAGATATATCAATTTTATTCATATGATAAAATTATTTAAAAAATTTAAATTCATCTTGCATGTCATGATTAGAAAAATATTGTAAAACTAAAACTCCAAACAACGAGACTCGTTCCCGATTTACTAGATAAATTTTTAAAATGATTTCTTCGACGATCCAACCATACGGATATTAATATATATGAATTTTAGTCATTGGAAAAAAATATTAAAAACTTTCAATTTCATCTAACTTGTCACGATTAGAAAAATCTAGTAAAAGGACACTCCAAACAACGAGACTCATTCCCGATTTACTAGATAAATTTTTTAAATGATTTCTTTGACGATCCAACCATACGGATGTTAATATATATATTAATTTTAGTCATTTGAAAAAATATTAAAAAAATTCAAATTCCACTTGCATGTCAGGATTTGAAAAATCTAGTAAAAGGAACTCCACACAACGAGACTCGTTACCGATTTACTAGATAAATTTTTAAAATGATTTCTTCAACGCTAAAACAGTACGAATGTTAAGATATATAAATTTTAGTCATAAGAAAAATATATTAAAAAATTTCAAATTATGCTTGCATGTCAGGATTAGGAAAATATAGTAAAATTACAACTCCATACAACGAGACTCTTTCCCGATTCACTAGATAAAATTTTAAAATTATTTCTTCGATGATCCAACCGTACGGATGTTAAGAAATATCAATTTTATTCATATGAAAAATATATTAAAAAGTTTCAAATTCATCTTGCATGTGAGGATTAGAAAATTCTAGTAATAGGACACTCCAAACAACGAGACTCATTCCCGATTTACTAGATAAATTTTTAAAATGATTTTTTTTATGATGCAACCGTACGGATATTAATATATATGAATTTTAGTCATAGGAAAAAAATATTAAAAATTTTCAAATTCATCTAGCATGTCAAGATTAGAAAAATCTAGTAAAAGGACACTCCAAACAACGAGACTCGTTCCCGATTTACTAGATAAATTTTTTAAATGATTTCTTTCACAATACATCCGTACGGATGTTAATATATATCAATTTTAGTCAAATGAAAAAATTATTAAAAAATTTCAAATTCATCTTGCATGTCAGGATTAGAAAAATCTAGTAAAAGTACAACTCCATACAACGAGACTCGTTCCCGATTTACTAGATAAAATTTTAAAATGATTTCTTCGAAGATCCAACCGTACGGATATTAATATATATGAATTTTAGTCTTAGGAAAAAATATAAATAAATTTCAAATTCATTTAGCATGTCAAGATTAGAAAAATCTAGTAAAAGGACACTCCAAACAACGAGACTCGTTCCCGATTTACTACATAAATTTTTTAAATGATTTCTTTGACAATCCATCCGTACGGATGTTAATATATATCAATTTTAGTCATATAAAAAATTATTAAAAAATTTCAAATTGATCTTGCATGTCAGGAGTAGAAAAATCTAGTAAAAGTACAACTCCACACAACGAGACTCGTTCCCTATTTACTAGATAAATTTTTTAAATGATTTCTTCGACGATCCAACCGTACGGATGTTAAGATATATCAATTTTATTCATATGATAAAATTATTTAAAAAATTTAAATTCATCTTGCATGTCATGATTAGAAAAATATTGTAAAACTAAAACTCCAAACAACGAGACTCGTTCCCGATTTACTAGATAAATTTTTAAAATGATTTCTTCGACGATCCAACCATACGGATATTAATATATATGAATTTTAGTCATTGGAAAAAAATATTAAAAAATTTCAATTTCATCTAACTTGTCACGATTAGAAAAATCTAGTAAAAGGACACTCCAAACAACGAGACTCATTCCCGATTTACTAGATAAATTTTTTAAATGATTTCTTTGACGATCCAACCATACGGATGTTAATATATATATTAATTTTAGTCATATGAAAAAATATTAAAAAAATTCAAATTCATCTTGCATGTCAGGATTTGAAAAATCTAGTAAAAGGAACTTCACACAACGAGACTCGTTACCGATTTACTAGATAAATTTTTAAAATGATTTCTTCAACGCTAAAACATTACGAATGTTAAGATATATCAATTTTAGTCATAAGAAAAATATATTAAAAAATTTCAAATTATGATTGCATGTCAGGATTAGGAAAATATAGTAAAATTACAACTCCATACAACGAGACTCTTTCCCGATTCACTAGATAAAATTTTAAAATGATTTCTTCGATGATCCAACCGTACGGATGTTAAGAAATATCAATTTTATTCATATGAAAAATATATTAAAAAGTTTCAAATTCATCTTGCATGTGAGGATTAGAAAATTCTAGTAATAGGACATTCCAAACAACGAGACTCGTTCCCGATTTACTAAATAAATTTTTAAAATGATTTTTTTTATGATGCAACCGTACGGATATTAATATATATGAATTTTAGTCATAGGAAAAAATATAAAAAAATTTCAAATTCATCTAGCATGTCAAGATTAGAAAAATCTAGTAAAAGGACACTCCAAACAACGAGACTCATTCCCTCTTTACTAGATAAATTTTTAAAATGATTTCTTCGACGATCCAACCGTACGGATGTTAAGATATATCAATTTTATTCATATGATATAAAAATTAAAAAAATTCAAATTCATCTTGCATGTCACGATTAGAAAAATATTGTAAAACTAAAACTCCAAACAAAGAGACTCGTTCCCGATTTACTAGATAAATTTTTAAAATGATTTCTTCGACGATCCAACCATACGGATATTAATATATATGAATTTTAGTCATTGGAAAAAAATATTAAAAAATTTCAATTTCATCTAACTTGTCACGATTAGAAAAATCTAGTAAAAGGACACTCCAAACAACGAGACTCATTCCCGATTTACTAGATAAATTTTTTAAATGATTTCTTTGACGATCCAACCATACGGATGTTAATATATATATTAATTTTAGTCATATGAAAAAATATTAAAAAAATTCAAATTCATCTTGCATGTCAGGATTTGAAAAATCTAGTAAAAGGAACTCCACACAACGAGACTCGTTACCGATTTACTAGATAAATTTTTAAAATGATTTCTTCAACGCTGAAACAGTACGAATGTTAAGATATATCAATTTTAGTCATAAGACAAATATATTAAAAAATTTCAAATTATGCTTGCATGTGAGGATTAGGAAAATATAGTAAAATTACAACTCCATACAACGAGACTCTTTCCCGATTCACTAGATAAAATTTTAAAATGATTTCTTCGATGATCCAACCGTACGGATGTTAAGAAATATCAATTTTATTCATATGAAAAATATATTAAAAAGTTTCAAATTCATCTTGCATGTGAGGATTAGAAAATTCTAGTAATAGGACATTCCAAACAACGAGACTCGTTCCCGATTTACTAGATAAATTTTTAAAATGATTTTTTTTATGATGCAACCGTACGGATATTAATATATATGAATTTTAGTCATAGGAAAAAAATATTAAAAATTTTCAAATTCATCTAGCATATCAAGATTAGAAAAATCTAGTAAAAGGACACTCCAAACAACGAGACTCATTCCCTCTTTACTAGATAAATTTTTAAAATGATTTCTTCGACGATCCAACCGTATGGATGTTAAGATATATCAATTTTATTCATATGATAAAATTATTAAAAAAATTCAAAATCATCTTGCATGTCACGATTAGAAAAATATTGTAAAACTAAAACTCCAAAACAAAGAGACTCGTTCCCGATTTACTAGATAAATTTTTAAAATGATTTCTTCGACGATCCAACCGTACGGATATTAATATATATGAATTTTAGTCATTGGAAAAAAATATTAAAAAATTTCAAATTCATCTAACTTGTCACGATTAGAAAAATCTAGTAAAAGGACACTCCAAACAACGAGACTCATTCCCGATTTACTAGATAAATTTTTTAAATGATTTCTTTGACGATCCAACCATACGGATGTTAATATATATATTAATTTTAGTCATATGAAAAAATATTAAAAAAATTCAAATTCATCTTTTATGTCAGGATTTGAAAAATCTAGTAAAAGGAACTCCACACAACGAGACTCGTTACCGATTTACTAGATAAATTTTTAAAATGATTTCTTCAACGCTAAAATAGTATGAATGTTAAGATATATCAATTTTAGTCATAAGAAAAATATATTAAAAAAATTCAAATTATGCTTGCATGTCAGGATTAGGAAAATATAGTAAAATTACAACTCCATACAACGAGACTCGTTCCCGATTCACTAGATAAACTTTTAAAATGATTTCTTCGGTGATCCAACCGTACGGATGTTAAGAAATATCAATTTTATTCATATGAAAAATATATTAAAAAGTTTCAAATTCATCTTGCATGTGAGGATTAGAAAATTCTAGTAATAGGACACTCCAAACAACGAGACTCGTTCCCGATTTACTAGATAAATTTTTAAAATGATTTTTTTTTATGATGCAACCGTACGGATATTAATATATATGAATTTTAGTTATAGGAAAAAAATATTAAAATTTTCAAATTCATCTAGCATGTCAAGATTAGAAAAATCTAGTAAAAGGACACTCCAAACAACGAGACTCATTCCCTCTTTACTAGATAAATTTTTAAAATGATTTCTTCGACGATCCAACCGTACGGATGTTAAGATATATCAATTTTATTCATATGATAAAATTATTAAAAAAATTCAAATTCATCTTGCATGTCACGATTAGAAAAATATAGTAAAACTAAAACTCCAAACAACGAGACTCGTTCCCGATTTACTAGATAAATTTTTAAAATGATTTCTTCGACGATCCAACCATACGGATATTAATATATATGAATTTTAGTCATTGGAAAAAAATATTAAAAAATTTCAAATTCATCTAACTTGTCACGATTAGAAAAATCTAGTAAAAGGACACTCCAAACAACGAGACTCATTCCCGATTTACTAGATAAATTTTTTAAATGATTTCTTTGACGTTCCTACCATACGGATGTTAATATATATATATATATTAATTTTAGTCATATGAAAAAATATTAAAAAAATTCAAATTCATCTTGCATGTCAGGATTAGGAAAATATAGTAAAATTTCAACTCCATACAACGAGACTCGTTCCCGATTCACTAGATAAATTTTTAAAATGATTTCTTCAATGATCCAACCATACGGATGTTAAGATATATCAATTTTATTCATATGAAAAATATATTAAAAAGTTTCAAATTCATCTTGCATGTCAGGATTAAAAAATTCTAGTAAAAGGACACTCCAAACAACGAGACTCGTTCCCGATTTCCTAGATAAATTTTTAAAATGATTTTTTTATGATCCAACCGTACGGATATTAATATATATGAATTGTAGTAATAGGAAAAAAATATTAAAAAATTTCAAATTCATTTAGCATGTCAAGATTAGAAAAATCTAGTAAAAGGACATTCCAAACAACGAGACTCGTTCCCGGTTTACTAGATAAATTTTTTAAATGATTTCTTTGACAATCCATCAATACGGATGTTAATATATATCAATTTTAGTCATATGAAAAAATTATTAAAATATTTCAAATTGATCTTGCATGTCAGGATTAGAAAAATCTAGTAAAATTACAACTCCATACAACGAGACTCGTTCCCGATTTACTAGATAAAATTTTAAAATGATTTCTTCGACGATCCAACCATACGGATATTAATATATATGAATTTTAGTCATAGGAAAAAAATATTAAAAAATTTCAAATTCATCTAGCATGTCAAGATTAGAAAAATCTAGTAAAAGGACACTCCAAACAACGAGACTCGTTCCCGATTTACTAGATAATTTTTTTAAATGATTTCTTTGACAATCCATCCGTACGGATGTTAATATATATCAATTTTAGTCATATGAAAAAATTATTAAAAAATTTCAAATTCATCTTGCATGTCAGGAGTAGAAAAATCTAGTAAAAGTACAACTCCACATAACGAGACTCGTTCCCTCTTTACTAGATAAATTTTTAAAATGATTTCTTCGATGATCCAACCGTACGGATGTTAAGATATATCAATTTTATTCATATGATAAAATTATTAAAAAAATTCAAATTCATCTTGCATGTCACGATTAGAAAAATATAGTAAAACTAAAACTCCAAACAACGAGACTCGTTCCCGATTTACTAGATAAATTTTTAAAATGATTTCTTCGACGATCCAACCGTACGGATATTAATATATATGAATTTTAGTCATTGGAAAAAAATATTAAAAAATTTCAAATTCATCTAACTTGTCACGATTAGAAAAATCTAGTAAAAGGACACTCCAAATAACGAGCCTCATTCCCGATTTACTAGATAAATTATTTAAATGATTTCTTTGACGATCCAACCGTACCGAATGTGAATATATATATATTAATTTTAGTCATATGAAAAAATTATTAAAAAAATTCAAATTCATCTTGCATGTCAAGATTTGAAAAATCTAGTAAAAGGACAACTCCACACAACGAGACTCGTTACCGATTTACTAGATAAATTTTTAAAATGATTTTTTCAACGCTAAAACAGTAGGAATGTTAAGATATATCAATTTTAGTCATAAGAAAAATATATTAAAAAATTTCAAATTCATCTTGCATGTCAAGATTATAAATATCTAGTAAAAGTACAATTCCACACAACGAGACTCGTTCCCTATTTACTAGATAAATTTTTAAAATGATTTCTTCGACGATCCAACCATATGGATGTTAAAATATATCAATTTTACTCATATGAAAAAATTATTAAAAAAATTCAAATTCATCTTGAATGTCAGGATTAGAAAAATCTATTAAAAGTATAACTCCAAACAACGAGACTCATTCCAGATTTACTAGATAAATTTTTAAAATGATTTCTTCGACAATCCAACCGTACGAATATTAATATATATGAATTTTAGTCATTGGAAAAAATTATTAAAAAAATTCAAATTCATCTTGCATGTGAGGATTTAAAAAATCTAGTAAAAGTACAACTCCAGAGAATGAGACTCGTTACCGATTTACTAGATAAATTTTTAAAATGATTTTTTCGACGATCCAACCGTACGAATTTCAAGATATATCAATTTTAGTCATAAGAAAAATATATTAAAAAATTTCAAATTCATCTTGCATGTCAGGATTAGAAAAATCTAGTAAAAGTACAACTCCACATAACGAGACTCGTTCCGTATTTACTAGATAAATTTTTAAATTATTTCTTCGACGATCCAACCGTACGGATGTTAAGATATATCAATTTTATTCATATGAAAAAATTATTAAAAAAATTCAAATTCATCTTGTATGTCAGAATTAGAAAAATATAGTAAAAGTAAAACTCCTAACAACGAGACTCGTTCCCGATTTACTAGATAAATTTTTAAACTGATTTCTTCGATAATCCAACCGTAATGATATTAATATATATGATTTTTATTCATAGGAAAAAAATATTAAAAAATTTCAAATTCATATAGCATGTCAAGATTAGAAAAATCTAGTAAAAGGATACTCCAAACAACGAGACTCGTTCCCGATTTACTAGATAAATTTTTTAAATGATTTCTTTGACGATCCAACCGTACGGATGTTAATATATATAAATTTTAGTCTTATGAAAAAATTATTAAAAAAATTCAAATTCATCTTGCATGTCATGATTTGAAAAATGTAGTTAAAGTACAACTCCAGACAACGAGACTCGTTACCGATTTACTAGATAAATTTTTAAAATGATTTCTTCGACGATACAACCATAAGAATGTTAAGATATATCAATTTTAGTCATAAGAAAAATATATTAAAAAATTTCAAATTCATCTTGCATGTCAAGATTATAAATATCTAGTAAAAGTACAATTCCACACAACGAGACTCGTTCCCTATTTACTAGATAAATTTATAAAATGATTTCTTCGATGATCCAACCATATGGATGTTAAGATATATCAATTTTATTCATATGAAAAATTATTAAAAAAATTCAAATTCATCTTGAATGTCAGGATTAGAAAAATCTAGTAAAAGTATAACTCCAAACAACGAGATTCATTCCAGATTTACTAGATAAAATTTTAAAATGATTTCTTCGACGATCCAAGCGTACGGATATTAATATATATGAACTTTAGTCATTGGAAAAAATTATTAAAAAAATTCAAATTCATCTTGCATGTCAGGATTTGAAAAATCTAGTAAAAGTATAACTCCAAACAACGAGACTCGTTACCGATTTACTAGATAAATTTTTAAAATGATTTCTTCGACGATCCAACCGTACGAATGTCAAGATATATCAATTTTAGTCATAAGAAAAATATAATAAAAAAATTCAAATTCATCTTGCATGTGAGGATTAGAAAAATCTAGTAAAAGTACAACTCCACATAACGAGACTCGTTCCCTATTTACTAGATAAATTTTTAAATTATTTCTTCGACGATCCAACCGTACGGATGTTAAGATATATCAATTTTATTCATATGAAAAAATTATTAAAAAAATTCAAATTCATCTTTATGTCAGAATTAGAAAAATATAGTAAAAGTAGAACTCCAAACAACGAGACTCGTTCCCGATTTACTAGATAAAATTTAAAAATGATTTCTTCGATGATCCAACCGTACGGATATTAATATATATGAATTTTAGTCATAGGAAAAAAATATTAAAAAATTTCAAATTCATTTAGCATGTCAAGATTAGAAAAATCTAGTAAAAGGACACTCCAAACAACGAGACTCATTTACTAGATAAATTTTTTAAATGATTTCTTTGACAATCCATCCGTATGGATGTTAATATATATCAATTTTAGTCATATGAAAAAATTATTAAAAAAATTCAAATTCATCTTGCATGTCATGATTTGAAAAATCTAGTAAAAGTACAACTCCAAACAACGAGACTCGTTACCGATTTACTAGATAAATTTTTAAAATGATTTCTTCGACGATACAACTGTACGAATGTTAAGATATATCAATTTTATTCCTAAGAAAAATATATTAAAAAATTTCAAATTCATCTTGCATGTCAGGATTAGAACAATCTAGTAAAAGTACAACTCCACACAACGAGACTCGTTCCCGATTTACTAGGTAAATTTTTAAAATGATATCTTCGATGATCCAACTGTACGGATATTAAGATATATCAATTTTATTCATATGAAAAAATTATTAAAAAAATTCAAATTCATCTTGTATGTCAGAATTAGAAAAATATAGAAAAAGTAAAACTCAAAACAACGAGACTCGTTCCCGATTTACTAGATAAATTTTTAAACTGATTTCTTCGACAATCCAACCGTAATGATATTAATATATATGAATGTTATTCATAGGAAAAAATATTAAAAAATTTCAAATTCCTGTAGCATGTCAGGATTAGAAAAATCTAGTAAAAGGACACTCCAACAACGAGACTCGTTCCCGATTTACTAGATAAATTTTTTAAATGATTTCTTTGACGATCCATCCGTACGGATGTTAATATATATCAATTTTATTCATATGAAAAAATTATTAAAAAAATTCAAATTCATCTTGCATATCATGATTTGAAAAATCTTGTAAAGTACAACTCGAGACAACGAGACTCGTTACCGATTTACTAGATAAATTTTTAAAATGATTTCTTCGACGATACTACGAATGTTAAGATATATCAATTTTAGTCATAAGAAAAATATATTAAAAAATTTCAAATTCATCTTGCATGTCAGGTTTATAAATATCTAGTAAAAGTATAATTCCACACAACGAGACTCGTTCCCTATTTACTAGATAAATTTTTAAAATGATTTCTTCGACGATCCAACCCTATGGATGTTAAGATATATCAATTTTATTCATATGAAAAAATTATTAAAAAAATTCAAATTCAACTTGAATGTCAGGATTAGAAAAATCTAGTAAAAGTATAACTCCAAACAACGAGACTCATTCCAGATTTACTAGATAAATTTTTTAAATGATTTCTTTGACGATCCAACCGTACAGATGTTAATATATATGAATTTTAGTCATATGAAAAAATTATTAAAAAAATTCATCTTGTATGTCATGATTTGAAAAATCTAGTAAAAGTACAACTCCAGACAACGAGACTCGTTACTGATTTACTAGATTAATTTTTAAAATGATTTCTTCGACGATATAACCGTACGAATGTTAAGATATATCAATTTTAGTCATAAGACAAATATATTAAAAATTTTCAAATTCATCTTGCATGTCAGGATTAGAAAAATCTAGTAAAAGTACAACTCCACACAACGAGACTCGTTCCCTATTTACTAGATAAATTTTTAAAATGATTTCTTCGATGATCCAACCATACGGATGTTAAGATATATCAATTTTATTCATATGATAAAATTAATAAAAAAATTCAAATTCATCTTGCATGTCACGATTAGAAAAATATAGTAAAACTAAAACTCCAAACAACGAGACTCGTTCCCGATTTACTAGATAAATTTTTAAAATTATTTTATCGACGAACCAACCTTACGGAGATTAATATATATTAATTTTAGTCATTGGAAAAAAATATTAAAAAATTTCAAATTCATCTAACATGTCATGATTAGAAAAATCTAGTAAAAGGACACTCCAAACAACGAGACTCATTCCCGATTTACTAGATAAATTTTTTAAATTATTTCTTCGATGATCCAACTGTACGGATGTTAATATATATCAATTTTATTCATAGGAAAAAATTATTAATAAAATTCAAATTCATCTTGCATGTCAGGATTTGAAAAATCTAGTCAAAGGACAACTCCACACAACGAGACTTGTTACCGATTTACTAGATAAATTTTTAAAATGATTTCTTCGACGATCCAACCGTACGGATGTTAAGATATATCAATTTCATTCATATGATAAAATTATTAAAAAAAACAAATTCATCTTGCATGTCACGATTAGAAAAATATAGTAAAAGTAAAACTCCAAACAACGAGCCTCGTTCCCGATTTACTAGATAAATTTTTGAAATGATTTTTTCGACGATCCAACCGTACGGATATTAATATATATGAATTTTAGTCATTGGAAAAAAATATTAAAAAATTTCAAATTCATCTAACTTGTCATAATTAGAAAAATCTAGTAAAGGACACTCCAAACAACAAGTCTCATTCCCGATTTACTAGATAAATTTTTTAAATGATTTCCTTGACGATACAACCGTATGGATGTTAATATATATCAACTTTATTCAAATGAAAAAATTATTAAAAAAATTCAAATTCATCTTGCATGTCAGGATTTGAAAAATCTAGTAAAAGGACAACTGCACACAACGAGACTCGTTACCTATTTACTAGATAAATTTTTAAAATGATTTCTTCAGCGATAAAATAGTACGAATGTTAAGATATATCAATTTTAGTCATAAGAAAAATATATTAAAATATTTCAAATTTATCTTGCATGTCAGGATTAGGAAAATATAGTAAAATTACAACTCCATACAACGAGACTCGTTCCCGATTCACTAGATAAATTTTTAAAATGATTTCTTCATTGATACAACCGTACAGATGTTAAGATATATCAATTTTATTCATATGAAAAATGTATTAAAAAGTTTCATATTCATCTTGCATGTCAGGATTAGAAAATTCTAGTAAAAGGACACTCCAAACAACAAGACTCGTTCCCGATTTACTAGATAAATTTTTAAAATGATTTTTTTACTATCCAACCATACGGATGTTAAGATATATCAATTTTAGTCATATAAAAAAATTATTAAAAAAATTCAAATTCATCTTGCATGTCAGGATTAGAAAAATATAGTAAAATTACAACTCCAAACAACGAGACTCGTTCCCGATTTACTAGATAAATTTTTAAAATGATTTATTCGACGATCCAACCATAAGGATATTAATATATATGAATTTTAGTCATAGGAAAAAAAAAATAAATAATTTAAAATTCATCTAGCATGTCAGGATTAGAAAAATCTAGTAAAAGGACACTCCAAACAACGAGACTCGTTCCCGATTTACTAGATAAATTTTTTAAATGATTTTTTTGACGATCCAACCGTATTGATGTTAAGATATGTCAATTTTAGTCATATGAAAAAATTATTAAAAAAATTCAAATTCATTTTGCATGTCACGATTAGAAAAATATAGTAAAAGTAAAACTCCAAACAACGAGACTCGTTATCGATTTACTAGATAAGTTTTTAAAATGATTTCTTCGACGATCCAACCGGATGGATGTTAAGATATATCAATGGATAAAGCTTCAACTGCTAGAGCATCAACGGATAAAGCCATCAACGGATGAAAGCTTCAACGGATGCACTGCTAGAGCATCAACGGATAAAGCCGTCAACGGATGAAAGCTTCAACGGATGCTCAGTCTCATAGCAGTTGATAGTGACAGTTAACAAAGCTGACAGAGGCACATGGATTGACAGAGATGTGGTAGCCTATTTCAGGAACAGCAGAAAAAGCAGCCATTTTTAGTCTGGTTCAAAATGGAAAGTCAACAGATAATTCCATATTACACTGGATAAAAATGGAACAGAAACAAGTGGTGAACTATTGTCTTATTGTACTTTATCTTTGTCTTAACTTGTAAACTTGGTGTTATATAAACCAGGTAGTAGCTAGTAATTAGATATGAATTTTCCCTGAGCTGTTTAGAAATATCAAGAGAGAAAATCATCTAGTTTGTACTAGGAAGCAGCTGTGATTTAATTTTGAATCACAGATTTTCTGAAATAACACATCTCTGGTGGAACAACAAATCCACCAGAAAAGTTTTTAAGTTCTTTGTGTTCATTTCATTTGTGTTTAAATATATATCTGTCTGCATCAGCTCCTAGCAATTCACACACATTTGATCACGCAAACATTTAGTCTTACAAATTGCTCAAAACTTGAAAAAGTTTTGAGATTTACATTCAACCCCCCCTTCTGTAAATCTCATTGTTAGTCCACTGGGAATAACAATTGGTATCAGAGCAAGCTCTTAACATACAGAGAGTTTAAAGATCTATTCTGCTAACATCATGAGTAAGAAGGATATTGGTATAAAGTTTCCAATCCTGGAAAGAGATAACTATCATCACTGGAAGGTGAAGATGCATTTACATCTTCTCTCTCAAGATGAAAGCTACATCAACTGCATTGAGAATGGTCCTCATATCCCACACAAGGTGGCCACAGCTGCTACTGCTACAGTTGCTGTTGGATAGTCTATTCCCAAGCCAAAGGCAGAATGGACTGTTGAAGATATTGAAGAAGTTCACAAGGACAAGAAAGCCATGAACATTTTGTTTAATGGCCTGGATCAAGATATGTTTGACAATGTCATCAATAGCCAAACTGCTAAGGAAATTTGGGATACTGTGCAGCTTATCTGTGAAGGCACGGAGCAAGTTAGAGAAAACAAAATGCAGCTTCTCATTCAACAATATGAATATTTCCACTTTGAAGAAGGAGAATCATTGAATGATACATTCAACAGATTTCAGAAACTATTGAATGGATTAAAGCTGTATGGGAGAATGTGTTAGTGTAGGTGCCCTAGAGGCAATACATTATTCTTTTATCTTTATGTCAGTTGATCATTCAATAAATGTATTTATTATGACCTTAATTACTGCGATATTTTGTTAGCATAATAAATGTCCTTAGAATCATGATACAAATTGTATAGTTTAAGTACATGACTTGAACTTGAGATTATATAATATATCATATTCTTAAAGGTCCCTAGTCGAGTATTATTATATAGGACAATAATAATACATAGATAGACTAGTATGTTGTTTGACAAGATAACCACATCTCATTGGTTATAAGTATGGGGATACTGAAGTCAATACATAGGTACATGTGAGAGTACATGGTACTGGACAGACCCACAGTGAGATTCTTCATGTTTAATAAAGTCATAAGAAAGACTCACAGTGATAATGGTGTAATGATCCTTTGACTTGAAATCATTATATTTCTATACGAGGATTAATATACTTTGACTACATTAAAAGTTACTTTTGATCGGGTGATGATAAAAGTGGACATCGGGTATATCATGAGTCGTATGAGAAATATGAATGATAGATAAAGGATTTAACCCTCCTATAATTAGGATAGATATTATTGGCCTCTTGATTGAGTGAGATTATAAAAGCATGGCCATGCTCAAATAATGATTTGTTTCAATAATCTACTCATGCATCAAGTAAACCCAGATTAAATGTTGAAGAGGATGACTAAATACATGCCTCGAGTTTAATCTATAATATGTATGGTTAAAGGGATTATATTACACGGAAAAACATTAATCACGAAAGGTTTTATCTAATCACGATTTAATTATTGTTTAATTGGGTAACAATGATGTATTACTAGATACCGCTCATTGTTTATAATTTTATTAGAGAATAAAATTATTGCCAATTAAATAATAGCCTATAGGGTCGCACAAATAGAGCACTTAATGGAATAGTTAATTTAAATTATGGATTTAAATTAATTGATGATTATTTGAATTTTATTATAATTAAGTAAGACTTAATTGAGATAATATAAATTCGAATTAAAAGGAATGTTTTTGCCCATAATAATTAAGTATGACTTAGTTATTAATTAAATAATAGAAATTCGTTTTTATTATTTAATCCAATACCTACTAGGGTTGGGCTTTGCTATTATGGGCCTTTTTAATCAGTCATTATAAATAGATAATGAGAGGTTAAAGAGGCTTGAACGTTTTTTAAGAAAACCCTAGCAGCAAAGAGAGGCAGAGGCAATTCAGATCGTCAAGAAGGAGGCTAGTACATCCATTCCGTAGTCAAGTTCGTGAGACGTTCTTGAAGGTGCTCGTGTGGATACCATAGAGGTGTTTCTCCGAGAGGTAGACACAAAGCGTGATAGCTAGGATCTCCGTTGAGTTCGTAAAAGTTAATCTCTTGAAAGGTATGATTCGTTATCTCCATAATCTGCCCATAATTATACATGGATCCTGTTTTTGGGTTTCGAATTTTGTTTTATTTACGTTTATCCGCTGCGTTTTATGCCTTCGGAACCCAACAATGGCATCAGAGCTACGTGTATAAGGGGCTGATTTGGTTACGTGTTTACTGTATTTTTACAAGTATGCATGTGTGATGAGTCTGCCATGATAACAGTTATGTTATATGAGTCTGCCATGATAACAATTATGTTATATGAATGATATGATGAATCTGTTAATGATCTATATGATGATACTAGTATGTTTAAGATCTGCCATAACTCATATGTATGCGATCTTTTAAAATATGTATACTGATACACGTTTTTGGTAACTGGGATATGGATCGTGTGTATACTGATACATGCTTCTGGAATAGTATTCTGATACATGTTTTTCTAGTATTCTGATACTTGATTTTGCAAAAATTTCCGCCATCGGGGGGCTCGCTGCCCCCCCGAACCCCCCCAGCGACCTCACCGCGGAGGTCGAACCGCGTGGTTAGGGTTTCGTTTTTAATTTGTGCTTATGACATATGCTTTACTTATTTATTATTCTTGATTGGATCATGATAAGTGATAAATAGTATGTCATCTTTATATGATCTATCATGTTCTTTAATGGTTACTGAGCATGGTGCATAGTTATGGCCTTAAGACCTTAGTTGTAATGGTTTATTCTTTTGGTTTGTAATAAATACGACTTGCATGTCGTTTTCTATTTGTAGTTGTTTTATCTCGAATGTAACTCGAGTTCTTTTGTAAGTTCATTAGTATAATTCTTAATGTAACATCCTAGAAGGACAAGGGAAAGAGGAGGCATCCTATGGAGGCCAAGGAGACAATGGAAGCAATAGAGAAGACATATGTAATAGTTATTTTTACACCATAGATTGACCTTGATCTTTTCATTAGCCTGAAAAGATCACATAGGATTGGGCCATAACTATTGCACGTTTACTTTACGTACTTTTCATATGATGTATAAATAGTATGTGTAGAGTAGAAAAATGCATGTTTTAATTAGATTAATGATGTATGTATGTATTAGATACATCACCCATGCCATGCCTTTAAACAAGATAAAATCTGTAACGACTCAAGATTTAAAATTAACAAACGATCATGAGATTCTCGTGTTTATGAAACACGGAATAAAATACGAATTTTCTTTATTTCTGACATGGGGCGATTTTGTCAACAACGGGTTCATAGAACTTGTAAGGCTGTGGGTTTTAAGCGAGACCGATGTGACTCCTCCACTACCTGGAAATCAAACCATTGACGAGTATTGATTTGAAGTATTTTATTCAAGGAAAAATTGGGAATCTCTTTATGATGGGATCATGATCGTTCTAAATTAAAATCCCTAAGTAAAAATATTAAGTTTTAATCAGATGCTTTCCAATGAATGAACACTCATTAAATCCTAGATCGATAAGGGGAAGGGCTGTCAGTGGCAGGGGACTCCTATCTATCATGGTGAAATGCGACGAATATAAACGGTTATATTCGGATGTTGTATCATTGGGTCTAACTTAACTGAGTCATCATAATAAGGTGAATATAAACGGTTATATTCAACTATTATGAACTTAGAAGCATAGAGTTTGGTTAAAAATCTATTAGATAGATAAGATCAATTGTTGTTCACCAAATTATCCAAGAATTATATATGATATAATTGACAACTGTTGTCTACCTAAATAATCATGTTTTAAGGATACCAGTGGTTGACTTAGAACATGACGAAATATGGATCTTGGCTCACTAGAAAGATTTATGGGATATACTTTCCGAATTAATAGTTAGGGCTATTAATTTGATAAAAAAAAATAGTGGGAGATATATTACGAATATATCATAATCATATGAACATAAAATTTTAACTCAGACAATCTAATGTTTATTTTGCGCTTTTATTATTGTAGATACTGAGTAATGGCAAACAACACAAACACACTATCCGTACGTTCAGTCCTTGAGAAGGACAAGCTGACAGGAGGAAACAACTTCCTAGACTGGCAGAGGAATTTGAGGATTGTCCTCAGGCAGGAGCGCAAGCTTCATGTCATTGATATTCCTCCTCCAGGCCCCCTTCCTGAGGGTGCTACTGCTGATGAACGAGCAGCACGCACAAAGGATGAGAATGATGCAAATGATGTTGCATGTCTTATGTTGGCAACTATGAGTGCTGAGCTTCAAAGACAACATGTGCATATGGATGCATATACTATCAATGAGCACTTGCAAAGCATGTTTGCAAGCCAAACTCGTCAAGAAAGGTTCAACACGAGTAAGTCACTTTTTAATTGCAAACAAGGGGCGAGTGAACCAGTTGGCCCACATGTTCTGAAGATGATTGGTTACATTGAGTACCTTGAAACTTTGGGTTTCCCGATTGGTCCGGAAACTGGTATTGACCTAATCATGAATTCTTTGAACAACAAATTCACTCAGTTTGTTGTGAACTACAATATGAATGAATTTGACAAAACACCTACTGAATTGTTGCATATGTTGAGAACATATGAGACCAACATGAAGACAGCTGAACCTGCTCCCATACTGATGGTGGGAAATAAAGGTAAGGCCAAAGGGAAGGGAAAATGGAAGGGTAAGAAGAAGATTGGATCTGATTCTACAACCAAGCCAAAGTCAGGTCCCAAACAGGCTTTAAAGCCTAAAGGTGGTGTGGCCAAGGGTGAATGTCACTACTGTAAGAAAGATGGTCACTGGAAGAGAAACTGTCCAATTTACTTGGAGGATCTGAAGAAAAAGAAAGCAGTTCAGATTTCTGGATCAGGTATTTATGTTATAGAAGTCAATTTGTCTATTTCTACATCCTGGGTATTTGATACTGGATGTGCTTCTCACATTTGTATAAATGTGCAGGGCCTGCAGAGAAGTAGAACTCTGGCTAAGGGAGAAGTGGACCTAAGAGTAGGCAATGGAGCAAAAGTTGCTGCTTTAGCTGTAGGGACTTATTATTTATCTATGCCCTCTGGGCTTGTTTTAGAACTAGAAGACTGTTTTTACGTGCCTGCGATTCGCAGAAACATTATTTCTGTTTCTTGTTTGGACAAGAAAGGTTTTTCGTTTACAATAAAGAACAACAGTTGCTCTTTTGCTTTGAATGATTTAACCTATGGTGTTGCGCGTTTATTTAATGGTTTATATGTTCTTGATTTAGATAACCCTGTCTGTAATATAGAAAACAAACGACTTAAAATAAATGACTCAAATCAAACATACCTCTGGCATTGTCGTCTAGGCCACATAAATGAGAAACGCATATCCAAATTACATAAGGATGGATACTTGGATAAGTTTGATTTTGAATCATACCAAGAATGCGAATCTTGTTTGCTTGGTAAGATGACTAAAGCCCCTTTCACTGGTAAGGGTCAAAGGGCCACTAAACGTCTGGAGCTAATACATAGTGATGTATGTGGCCCAATGCGTGTAATGGCTAGAGGAGGCTACTACTACTTCATAACATTTACTGATGATTTCAGTAGATATGGATATGTATATCTTATGAAGAACAAATCCGATTCTTTTGAAAAATTTAAAGAATACAAGGTTGAAGTAGAGAAGCAAATTGGCGGAGATGCAAGTATTAAGATCTTACGATCCGATCGTGGGGGTGAATACTTAAGCACCGAATTTAGAAAGTATTTGAAAGAGTGTGGTATTGTATCGCAACTCACTCCGCCAGGAACACCTCAATGGAATGGAGTTTCAGAGAGGAGAAATCGCACCTTGTTGGACATGGTGCGATCGATGATGAGTCATGCAGATCTTCCAATTAGTTTCTGGGGTTACGCTCTAGAAACAGCGGCTTTCACACTTAACCGTGTTCCTACTAAGAAGGTTCAAAAGACTCCATATGAGATATGGAAAGAGAAACGGTCAGGCATGAACTTTATGAAAGTTTGGGGATGTAAGGCATTTGTGAAACGTCAAGAATCTGACAAGCTTGGACCTAAATCCGAAGAGTGCATTTTTGTAGGATACCCTAATGAAACAAAGGCGTATTATTTTTATAGTCCTTCTGAGCAGAAAGTGTTTATTGCTCGAGATGCTGTCTTCATGGAAAGAGATTTTGTTTCCAAAAGAAACAGTGGGAGAACTATAGATCTCGATGAAGATCGAGAACCGCAAAATAGCATTGAACCTGAAGTGGAACAAGAGCAGAATAATGATAATGCTCAACAAACACAGGTTGTTCGTAGATCTGGTAGATTTCGCCATGAGCCAGAGAGATATGGATTTCTCATGACTCAGTGTGGTGATTTGATGCTCATAGATGAAGATGAGCCTCTCACATACCAAGATGCTATGAACAGTCCAGACTCTAAGAGATGGCTTGAAGCCATGAAATCCGAGATAGATTCCATGTACGAAAACCAAGTATGGACTTTGGTTGATCCACCTGAAGGGGTAAAACCCATAGGGTGCAAATGGGTTTTTAAGAAGAAAAAGGGCATGGATGGAAATGTTCAGACCTATAAAGCTAGGCTGGTTGCAAAAGGTTTCAAACAAATTCATGGTATTGACTATGATGAAACTTTCTCACCAGTGGCTATGGTCAAGTCTATAAGGATTTTACTTGCCATTGCAGCATTCCATGATTATGAAATCTGGCAAATGGATGTCAAAACAGCCTTCCTTAATGGAAGCCTTGAAGAGGATGTGTACATGACACAACCTGAGGGTTTTGTCGATCCAAGGAATGCTGGCAAGGTATGTAAATTGCGTCGATCCATTTATGGATTGAAGCAATCCTCTAGGAGATGGAATATCCGTTTTGATGAAATAGTCATAGAGTATGGCTTTGTTCAAAACGAAGATGAACCGTGTGTTTACAAGAAGGTTAATGGGAGCTATGTGGCATTCATAGTACTATATGTTGATGATATACTACTAATGGGGAATGACATACCTTCTCTAAAGGCTGTTAAGACGTGGTTAGGGAGCAATTTCTCCATTAAAGACTTAGGAGAGGCATCCTACATTCTAGGAATGAGGATCTATAGAGAAAGATCTAGAAGGATGATCGGTCTAAGTCAGAGCACATACATTGATAAGGTTTTGCATCGTTTTGGAATGCAAAATGCAAAAAGGGGATATGTCCCTGTGTCTCAAGGGATAACGATCTCTAAGGACCAATGTCCGAAATCATTGGATGAGAAGGACCACATGAATAAAGTTCCATATGCTTCAGCAATTGGATCTATCATGTATGCAATGGTATGTACTCGCCCAGATGTCTCGTATGCTTTGAGCATGACGAGCAGATACCAGTCTAATCCGGGTGAAGGTCACTGGACGGCAGTTAAGAATATTCTTAAGTACCTGAAAAGAACTAAAGATTCATTCTTGGTGTATGGAGGAGAAGAGAAACTCGTTGTAAAAGGTTACACCGATGCAAGTTTCCAAACAGACAGAGATGATACTGTATCACAGTCTGGTTTTGTGTTTTGTCTAAACGGAGGTGCTGTAAGCTGGAAGAGTTCAAAGCAAGAAACAGTAGCTGATTCTACAATGGAGGCTGAGTACATTGCAGCTTGTGAAGCAGCTAAGGAGGCCGTTTGGATTCGAAAGTTCATTTCTGTTTTGGGAGTGGTTCCATCGATCGCAGATCCCATTGATCTATACTGCGATAATAATGGAGCCATTGCACAGGCTAAAGAACCTAGATCACACTCCCGGGCTAAACATATACTCAGGAGATTTCACCTTATTCGAGAGATTAATGAAAGGGGTGATATACACATATGTAAAGTGCACACAAATGATAACATTGCAGACCCACTGACCAAAGGCTTGTCACAGCAGAAGCACGATGGTCACACTAGTTCCATGGGTATTAGATATATGGGTGATTGGCTCTAGTGCAAGTGGGAGATTGTTAGTGTAGGTGCCCTAGAGGCAATACATTATTCTTTTATCTTTATGTCAGTTGATCATTCAATAAATGTATTTATTATGACCTTAATTACTGCGATATTTTGTTAGCATAATAAATGTCCTTAGAATCATGATACAAATTGTATAGTTTAAGTACATGACTTGAACTTGAGATTATATAATATATCATATTCTTAAAGGTCCCTAGTCGAGTATTATTATATAGGACAATAATAATACATAGATAGACTAGTATGTTGTTTGACAAGATAACCACATCTCATTGGTTATAAGTATGGGGATACTGAAGTCAATACATAGGTACATGTGAGAGTACATGGTACTGGACAGACCCACAGTGAGATTCTTCATGTTTAATAAAGTCATAAGAAAGACTCACAGTGATAATGGTGTAATGATCCTTTGACTTGAAATCATTATATTTCTATACGAGGATTAATATACTTTGACTACATTAAAAGTTACTTTTGATCGGGTGATGATAAAAGTGGACATCGGGTATATCATGAGTCGTATGAGAAATATGAATGATAGATAAAGGATTTAACCCTCCTATAATTAGGATAGATATTATTGGCCTCTTGATTGAGTGAGATTATAAAAGCATGGCCATGCTCAAATAATGATTTGTTTCAATAATCTACTCATGCATCAAGTAAACCCAGATTAAATGTTGAAGAGGATGACTAAATACATGCCTCGAGTTTAATCTATAATATGTATGGTTAAAGGGATTATATTACACGGAAAAACATTAATCACGAAAGGTTTTATCTAATCACGATTTAATTATTGTTTAATTGGGTAACAATGATGTATTACTAGATACCGCTCATTGTTTATAATTTTATTAGAGAATAAAATTATTGCCAATTAAATAATAGCCTATAGGGTCGCACAAATAGAGCACTTAATGGAATAGTTAATTTAAATTATGGATTTAAATTAATTGATGATTATTTGAATTTTATTATAATTAAGTAAGACTTAATTGAGATAATATAAATTCGAATTAAAAGGAATGTTTTTGCCCATAATAATTAAGTATGACTTAGTTATTAATTAAATAATAGAAATTCGTTTTTATTATTTAATCCAATACCTACTAGGGTTGGGCTTTGCTATTATGGGCCTTTTTAATCAGTCATTATAAATAGATAATGAGAGGTTAAAGAGGCTTGAACGTTTTTTAAGAAAACCCTAGCAGCAAAGAGAGGCAGAGGCAATTCAGATCGTCAAGAAGGAGGCTAGTACATCCATTCCGTAGTCAAGTTCGTGAGACGTTCTTGAAGGTGCTCGTGTGGATACCATAGAGGTGTTTCTCCGAGAGGTAGACACAAAGCGTGATAGCTAGGATCTCCGTTGAGTTCGTAAAAGTTAATCTCTTGAAAGGTATGATTCGTTATCTCCATAATCTGCCCATAATTATACATGGATCCTGTTTTTGGGTTTCGAATTTTGTTTTATTTACGTTTATCCGCTGCGTTTTATGCCTTCGGAACCCAACAGAATGTACCAAGTCAAGGACTCCAATCTAAAATTTCTAAGGTCTCTACCAAAGGAATGGAAGCCTATGACTGTTTCTCTAAGAAATTCTCAAGATTATAAGGACTTCACACTTGAAAGATTATATGGAATTTTGAAGACTTATGAACTTGAGATGGAGCAAGATGAGCTGTTGGAAAAGGGAAAGAGAAAAGGAGGATCAGTTGCACTTGTAGCTGACAGTGAAAAAGTTGAAGCCAGAAATGAGGAAAAGACAATGCCAAGTCTCAAAATTGGCACAAGCAAATCAGAATCAAGCAAGGATAAAGAGCATGTTGCTGAGGATGAAGACAATTCCAGTCAGGATGAATCTGATGATATTGATGAACATCTGGCCTTTCTGTCCAGGAGGTTTGCAAAGATGAAGTTCAGGAAAAACACAAAGTTCACTAAGCCAAACAAAAACATGGTGGACAAATCAAAGTTTAAATGTTACAACTGTGGCACTAGTGGACACTTTGCAAGTGAGTGTAGGAAGCCAAATTCTGAGAAAAAGAAATTTGAGCAAGTTGATTACAAAAGGAAGTATTTTGATTTGCTCAAACAAAAGGAAAGAGCTTTTCTCACTCAAGATGATTGGGCAGCAGATGGGGTAAATGAAGATGATGATGTGGAATATGTCAACCTAGCCCTGATGGCTAATTCTGATGAAAATGAAACTAGTTCATCAAGCAACCAGGTAATTACTACTGATCTCTCTCAGCTTTCTAAACATGAATGAAATGAAGCCATAAATGATATGTCCAATGAATTATATCATTTGCGTGTTTCTCTTAAATCACTAGCTAAAGAAAACACTAGGATCAAAGAAAATAATGTGTTTTTAAGTGATAGGAATGCTGTGTTAGAGAGTCAGGTAATTGAGCTTGAAAAGATTAAACTTAAATGCTTGACTGTCGAGAGTGAACTAGAAGAAGCTGTTAAGAAAGTAGAAATTCTTTCTAAACAGTTAGAAAGTGAGCAAGAGGTAATCAAGGCCTGGAAAACATCTAGGGATGTTGGTGTTCAAATTGCCAAGGTTCAGGGAATTGAATAATTCTGTGAGGATGCCTGGAAGAAAAACAAAAGAAGTTAGAATTAATTGATGGATTGTCAACGGATGTGGAATCAACGGATGATGAAATTTATCCGTTGAAGGAAGAAAAGGAGCATCCGTTGAAGGCTCATCAATTAAAACAGGCAAGTTCTTTTAAAAATAAAAAAGAATGATTCAACTCTCAAGAACTTTGTCAGAGAAGGAGCTAGTACATCCAGAGATGTCAGTAAGGTGAATATAGGACACATGACATTAGATCAGTTGAAAGATAGGTTTAAGTTGGTTGAGGATAAGAAGGAAACTAAAAGAAAATCTAAAAGAAATGGGAAGGTAGGGATTAATAAACATAACAATTACACACCTGATAGGTATGCTCCTAGAAAAAGCTGTGTACATTATAAAAGTGTTAATCACCTATCTGATAATTGCAAATCTGTTAAAAATGCTCCCATACCTTCAAATCCCTCCATGCCTAACATGTCTATGTCACCTCTGCATGCTATGCCTGTTATGTCTCACCAGAATCCCCATGCACATTTTGCAAACATGCCATACATTAACAATCCTTACTTTACTGCATTTAGTATGCCTCAAATGCCATACAATATGCCTATGTGGAATAACATGTTTGCACAACCTATGCCTTATCAAATTCAATCAAATGTGTTAAATGATTCTGTGACTAACCCTACACTTCAACCAACCACATCTGAGACCAAGGTTGACCCAAAGTTACCTAAGTCATAAGATGCAGGAGGAATGAAGTCTAGGAAAAAGACTAACAAGGCTGGACCCAAGGAAACTTGGGTACCAAAATCAACTTGATTAATTTTGTTGTGTGCAGGGACAAAGAAGGAATCTATGGTACTTGGACAGTAATTGTTCAAGACACATGACAGGAGATTTCACCCTGCTCACAGAATTTAAGGAGAGAGATGGCCCTAGCATAACCTTTGGAGATGACAACAAAGGATTCACTATGGGATATGGCTTGATTTCAAAAGAAAATGTCATCATTGATGAAGTTGCACTGGTTGATGGTCTCAAACATAATTTATTGAGCATCAGTCAACTATGTGACAGAGGGAATACTGTTTCCTTCAATTCTGAAGCCTGTATTGTCACAAGTAAAAAGGACAATAAAGTGGTTCTAACTGGAGTTAGAAAAGGAAATGTGTACTTAGCTGATTTCAACTCTACAGATGCAGAATCCATTACTTGTCTTCTCAGCAAAGCAAGTCCAGTTGAAAGTTGGCTATGGCACAAGAAGCTGTCCCATTTGAATTTCAAGACAATGAATGATCTAGTCAAAAAGGACTTAGTTAGAGGAATGCCTCTAGTGGAATTCACAAGGGATGGACTGTGTGATGCTTGTCAGAAAGGAAAGCAAAAGAAAGTATCATTCAGTAAGAAGCTTCAATCTACAATTGATGAACCACTGCAACTTCTACACATGGATCTTTTTGGACCAGTCAATGTATTGTCAATTTCAAGGAAAAGATACTGCTTAGTGATTGTAGATGATTTCTCAAAGTTTTCATGGGTTTATTTTCTTGGATCAAAGGATGAAGCTAGTGAAATCATCATCAATCATATCAAGCAAGTCAACAATCATCCTGATTTCAAAGTAAAGAATATTAGGAGTGACAATGGAACTGAGTTCAAGAATTCAACCATGAAGATGTTCTGTGGAGTAAATGGGATCATGCATGAGTTCTCAGCTCCAAGAACTCCACAACAAAATGGTGTGGTGGAAAGGAAGAACAGATCAGTAATTGAAGCTGCAAGGACAATGCTTGAGGAGTCAAAGCTCCCAACTTATTTTTGGGCTGAGGCTGTTAACTGTGCATGTTACACTCAGAATATTTCTCTAATCAATCAAGCAAAATGCATGACTCCCTATCAATTATTCAAGAGAAGAAAACCAACTTTAAACTTTCTACATGTCTTTGGTTGCAAATGTTACATCTTAAGGAATCAATCTGATCACAAAGGAAAGTTTGATGCAAAGGCTGATGAAGGAATATTTGTTGGTTATTCTGCTGGAAAATCATATAGGGTCTACAATCTAAGAACCAACATTGTCATGGAATCTGTACATGTTGTGTTTGATGATAAAAAGATTTATGGACTAACAGATGAGGGACATCATGAAGGACTCAAATTTGACAATATTGAGATATATTATGATGATAGTGAAGATGGGATTGATGAAGAAGGCATCTCAAGAAGAAACCAGAGTCTGCCTTTGGATAATGCACAAAATGCTGCATCCGTTGAAAGTCAAAATTCAACTTCTGTTGAAAGAAGCAATGCAGCATCCGTTGAAAGACAAAGTGCATCAGCCGTTGAAGTTCATAACGAAGCATCCGTTGATCACAGTCTGTCAACGGATAATCACTTCACCTCATTAGTTGATAGAACTCCCAATTCCTTTCAAAGGATCAGCAACTCAGGGGGAGTTTCAACAAATCAACATTCTATCTCACATCATGACAATACTGAGGCAACCTCATCAAGGGCTAATCTACCACCTCAAAGGAAATGGACCAAGAATCACCCTTTTGAACTGATCATTGGTGATGCTACATCTAAAGTACAAACTAGAAGGGCTACTCAAGATGAATGTCTGTATAGTAGCTTTCTATCACAGGAGGAACCTAAGCGAGTGGAAGAAGCTCTTTTGGATCCAGATTGGATTTTAGCTATGCAAGAGGAGCTAAACCAATTTGAGAGGAACAAAGTGTGGAAGCTGGTACCCAAGCCAAAGAACAAGAGTTCTATTGACATAAAATGGGAATTCAGAAACAAGATAGATGAAAATGGCATTGTCATAAGGAATAAAGCCAGATTGGTTGCCAAAGGCTATTCTCAACAAGAGGGAATAGATTTTGATGAAACATTTGCTCCAGTTGCAAGACTTGAAGCCATCAGAATCTTTCTAGCCTATGCAGCTAATGCCAATTTCAAAGTTTATCAGATGGATGTCAAGAGTGCATTTCTAAATGGGGAATTGGAGGAAGAAGTTTATGTAAGCCACATCAGGTTTTGAA